>NC_142141.1:44525119-44676634 GCF_024610735.1 Ursus americanus | reverse complement strand
GATTTCAAAGAGAGAGAGCAAGCAAGTGAGTGAGAGAGGGAGTGTGAGCAGGGTATAGGGGTAAGGGAGAGGGAGAAGCAGACTCTCTACCAAGCAGGCAGCCCAATGCAGGACTTGATCCTAGAACCCTGGGATCATGACCTGAGCCAAGGCAGACACTTAACCCAGTGAACCACCCAGGTGCCCGGCCAAAGGTTCTACTTTTAAGTAGGACTCAAGAGAAGGCTGCACAGCAGGTTTAGACTGTCAGGTAAGATGCTTTTCCACTTGAGTTCCATGATCCAGCAGATCCAATGATACTTGAACTACCAGTGGGAGATAATCATACTGTTTAGAGCCCTTGGAAGAACCCTGTAGGTGAATCATGATTCTGACTCTTAGGAACAAACTCTACTAACCTATGTGGATAACTACTCTTCTTTTGAGAAACAACTTGGGCTTGCTACTGGAACTTAGTAGGAACTGAAGTCTTAACCATGGGCCAGTACTCACCAAACAACGTGAGCTGCTTATTATCAACTGCATGTCATTTGACCCACCAAGTCATAATGCTGAGTGTTCCCAGCAGCACTCCATTATCAAATAAAAGTGGTATATGTGAGATCAGTCTCATGCTTTCAGGGTTACCTTAAGAATAAGAGAGAGATACAGATTTTCATGGCCCTTAGTCCTATATTACTTTCTCTCTCCTTATCTGTATTTATGAACTCATGGGGAGTCCCCTACAATTAGTTGATGGAGAAGGGAAACCTCTCGCTTGGCTTATAAAGGTTTCTGCAAAACATACAGGCACCACCTGGTATTACACAACTGGAGCACTGTAGCCCCGTTCTAGGATAACTCTGAAGGACAGTGATAAAATCCTCTCAGTAGACAAAACTTCAAATGGTAAACCTGGCTATTCATTTATCCTGGAAGGATAAGTGGCTAGAGTAGTGGTCTGTGTGGGCTGTGACCAGTAGTTTGGCCAGATGGCCAGGGTCTAGGAAGAAACATCAGTGGGAGATTGGTATCAATCTTCTGGGGAAGGTGTATTTGGATAGTTCTTTCAGAATAGGAAACAGTGTGAAGATAAGTGTGTACCGTGTGAATAGTTACCTAAGTATGACCTTAGCAAGGGAGAATTTTAGTGAGTGTTTAAGATGACTCATTCTGAACAAGTCCAATCATGCTCTAGCCACTGCTGAATGACTACCAGCCCCAAAGAACAGCACTAAGTCTCCAGTATGACCCTCATTCCCAGGGGTGGTCAGCTAGCTATCTGGTGGCTAGTTAATTACATTGGACTGTTTTTATCATAGAAGGGAGAGCTCTTTGTAGGTTTGGGAATAGTAACTCTGGATATGTGTTTTCTGTCCCTGTTTGCCAAAACACACATTTGTAGATTTATACAATGCCTAATCTACCTTCATGATATTCCACACACATTTCTCATGATCAGGTAAGTGATTTTGCAACAAATGAAGTATGACATTGGGCTCATGCTAATGGAATTCACTGGTCTTACCATGTTTCCCATGATTCTGAAGCACTTGTCTAGATAGAAGAGTGGAATAGCCCTTTGTTGACTCAGTCACAGCACCTACCGGGTGGCAATCCCTTATGGGTCTGGGAAATGATTTCCAGGGTGCTATATATGCTCCCAGTCTAGCGCCAGTATCTACTGTTGTTATTCCCATTGCCAAGAATTTCTGGTCCAGGAATCAGTGTGTGGAAATGGGATAGGCTCTACTTATTAGTGATCCACTAGTAAATTATTTACTTCTTATTCCTGCGTTAGGCTCTGTTGGTGTAGAAGTATGTCAGAGGGAGAAATGCTTCCATCATGAGAGACGGTAATGATTCCATTAAGTTGAAGTTTATTTGTTTGGCCATTTTGGGTTCCTCATGCCTCTGAATCAATAGTCAAAAGAAGTTATTGTACTGAATGGGATGACTTTTTTTTTTCATGATTATCAGAGGGAAATTATGTTATTTCTATAAAATAGAGATGAGGAAAGGTATCCCTGAAGTATAGAAGAGTCCTTAGGGATCCCTTACATCCTGGGATTAAAGTCCGTGAAAAACTTCAGCAGTCTAACCGATGCAGGACTGCTAAGGATCCATATTTTTCAGGTTAAGGTTTAGTTCACCACCACCGCCATCCCTCCCTGCCATCAAGGCAATAATCCATAACCAACTAAAATGCTTGCTGAAGGCAAAGGGAATATGGAACGGTAGTGAAAGTAGTTAGTTATAAATACCAACTGTAACCACGTGATCAGTTGCTGAAATGAGGACTGTAATAGTTATTTGTTCTTAATTTTGTTATGATATTTTATATTAATACAATATTTTTATTTTCTTTTATTATCATCCAACATAAGATATATTAATGTGTTAATTTTGTCATAATGTTTAAGTTATAGAATATCAAAAGAGAAAACATCAGCCAAAGACTTTGCATCCTTTTCTGAGGAAAGAGCATTTTTTTAGTTGTATGTAAGATAGTTTGTATCTTATTAAGTGCAAATATCATGTTGTTGGTATCCTTATATAGAGATTAATTATGGGTCAAAGAGATGAGTATGGTGGCAATTTGAGAAGAGGTGGATTGTGATGGCCAATTTTATGTGTCAGCTTGGCAATGCAAAAGTCCCCGGTTCTTCAATCAAAGACTAATCTCGGTGGTGCCGTGAAGGTATTTTATAAAGGTGAATAAAGTCTAAGTGAATTAACTTTAAGTTATATTATTTTAGATAATCTAGAGAGGTCTGATTTCATTATTGAAAGGCTTTAAGAATTGAACTAAGGCTTCTGTGAAAAAGAAGAAATTGTGCCCATGGACTGCAGCTTTACCTGATAACTGACATTCCCTACAAATTTTGGACAAGCATAGCCAGTCCTAAAGTTCACATATGACAATCCTTTGCAATAAATCTTAGTATATATCTCCTAAGGGTTATGTTCCCCTGGTTGATCCCCGAATGATCTATATCTTGGTGCCAATACTGATACAGTATCGAAGTAATATATGGAAGGAAAGTAATCAACTTTATTCTGTCTTAGCACATGGGCAGATTAAAAACACAAACTGATAATTTTAGAGTATGATTTCCCTTCACACATTGAAATTTAAAGCGACACATTAAAATAGCTTCTTTAAAGACATTGCACAGATCATGATCTAAGCAAAATGAATAGAAAATAAAATACATTTGATTCTTTTTAATGTATTTACTGTCATTAAATGATTGAAGCTGATATTTCTGTTCTCAAAGCAAGTTTTTCCTTTGGTGTTCAGGTATGTATTAATCCCTTAAATAAATTAGCAAGATCTTTATAAATAAGTTTTGCCTACATTTTCTAATAGACTCCATTTTAAAGAAAGTTTCACCTATTTGCACATTAAAATTTAAATGATATAAAATTCATGAAAAATTTAGAAGCAGGTATGATGTTAGATAATTTGGAACTGATGGGAAATATTTATATTTATAATAGTTTAGTAAATTATTACGTATTCATGTCACTGTCTAGTTAATATTTGGTTATAGAATTGATAATGATAATGAACAGTAATCTCTGGTAGGAAAAATTTTAAATGTTTAATTATATGCTGTGCTATATATCTCCTCGCCCAAGTAAAGAAAGTAATCTATCAATGTTCTTTTGTATAAGAAATTCAGTGATTAAATATTTAATACAAATATACATATATTCAGTATGGCTTTGCTTCTAAAATGAGCTCTTTATCTTTTCTGCTGAAAAATGTTGGGACATAGGCTCATTTCATTGATTAGTAAGGAAACATTGTAAAAGGGGATATATGGAAGATATTTAGTTTATAACCTGTTTATCACCATATTTAGATGACATTTTCTGTGTCCATCTTGTGGTTCATATTAAGATTCATCTTTTTGCATATAATGTGAACCACACTTTCCTTTGATTCACACAATAATAAAGAAACAAAGGGTGAACATTCTCCTTTGCAATGATCTATAGTAATGGTTTACAGTTTCTTTTTGGTCTGCCATTTTGTACTGTATTCTCACGTAAATCTCAAGTGCCAGCTACATTTTGATTCTGTTAGTTTGGTCCCAAATTTGCCTAGATAAACATTTTTTTCTTTTTACAATGCATTTCATTAGAAAACTGACACATTTACTTTCTAGAAATGAAATAGCTCTTGACCGTGGAGTTTAGAATCTTTAACATTCAATCAAGTGTCATCTTATCACACTCAGACTCTAGATGTGTTGTAGAAGGACCCAGTGGCAAAGGTAAAACTAAAAAAAAAGGTTTTATCTGTTGATTGAAGCTATCAAATGAAACAAGTAGTTATTCTGTAATGTATTGCTATGTTTCTTCAATGTACATATTAATGTATAAAAATGTGTATTAAATACAATTAACTTTCCATGGAAATTGCTTTTTAAAACATTTTTTATATGATTCTAGGAATTTAAATTTATATTTTTATATCAATGTGGAGGAAAAATTATCTTAATTTTTGAATGATACAGTTTTAAAACAATTTCTAGTCAATATCAAAAGTAAAACTCTTCTTAGTTTTATGTATCTAGTTCTCTGCTAAATCCTTTACAAATATTTATAAAAGTTTTACCAGGTTAACATTAGAAATAGTATTTGGTAGATTATGGAGTTGAGGTTTAGAGAACATGTTTTACTTTCTTAAGGCCTCAAAGCTAATAAATGGTAGAAACAGAATTTATATATTTTTTTCTTGACACCATGGAACACATTCTTATATATATATTATTGGATTTGTTTTCAGTATAAACATCAAAAAATAGTTTACAGACTGATTTCTCAAATATTAAACATTTAAATAATATAACTTTTGACGGGGAATGAGTTAAGGGAAAGGAGAGGATAGGATCCAGCTCCTGCCAGCCTCCCTGACTCAGTGGCATTGTGAAAACTGAATATCCACATGAAAAATAATGAAGTTTGGGGCACCTAGGTGATGCAGTTGGTTAGGTCTTTGACTCTTGGTTTCGGCTCAGGTCTGATCTCAGGGTCGTGAGATTGAGCCCCACTTCAGGGTCTGCACTAGATGAGAAATCCACTTGAGTTTGTCTCTTTCCTTCTGCCCCTCCCCTCCTCTCTAAAATAAATACATCTTCAGGGAAAAAAAAAGAATGCAATTTGACCCTTATACCCTCCCCCAACACACACACACTCAAAATCGAAGACCTAAATATAAGATCTAAACACCTAGAAGAAAACGTAGGGGAAAATCCTGATGACATTGGACTTGACAGTGATTCCTTGAACATGGCAGCACAGGTAAGAAAAGAAAAGTAGATATATTGGACTATATCAAAATTAAAAACTTTAGTGCCTCAAAAGATACTATTAACAGAGTAAAAGGGAAAAAAGTTTGCAAGTCTTATATCTGATTGAGGGGTTAATATCTAGAGCATGCCAAAAACTACGACAACTTAACAGCAGCAAAAAGAAAAACCTAATTAAAAAATGTGCAAAAGACTTGAATAGACATTTCTCCAAGGGTGATATGCAAATGGACAGTAGCCTATGAAAAGATACTTAGCATTACTTATTATAAATGCAGATTTCTCTAAACCATAATGACCTGCCACTTCATGCTCATTAGGGAAGTTAAGGGGAGGGAGGGTGAGAGAGGGGAAGAATGAATAGTGAAATGGTATTTTCTATCTCCATAGTTATTTTTCTAGAACATTATTTAGTTGGAATCAAGCAGGATGCAGCTTTTTAAAATTGGGTTATTTTACTTAATAGTATGCATTTAAGGTTCCTTCACATCTTTCCATGACTTGAATGTTTATTTCTTTTTAGCACTGAATAATATTTCATAGTCTGGATGTAATACAGTTTATTTATCTGTTAATCTACTTATGGACATGTTGGTTCCTTCCAATTTTGGCAAATATGAGTAAAGCTGGTGTAAATATTTATGTTTAAGTTTTTGTGTAGACCAAAGTTTTCAACACATTTGGGCAAATACCAAGGAGCAAAATTGCTGGATCAATATACTAAGAGTATTAGTTTTGTAAGAAACTGTCTTCTAAGGTGATTGCACCATTTTGCAATCTCATTAGTGAATGAGAATTCTAGTTGCTACACATGAGCCATAACTAATTTTCAATAATCTCATTGTTTTATAGCATTCCCTTGAAGAATTGAAGTTATACATAGAAGCATCAAATTGGTGACTAAGCATAGTTCATGTTCCCTTCTTTTCATTTTCAGGGGCAGTGAAAAGAAGTATCTTGTTCCTTCATGTTCTGTATTAACCCATGAAACATTGTGTTTCATTAAGAAGTGCAAAAATAGGAAGAATGGTAGACTATTCACTTAAAAGTAAATGAATAGAAGCATAAATAAATGTAAATAAAGCCCCTGAATATTATAATCTGATGGTGTTAAATGACATATTTATCTCTCTCTTCTTAACTTAGAAATGGTGTCTCTGCAAAGGGCTGTTGTAAGAAATACCTGACCAATGGCCCAGTGACCATTTTTGTGTTTTATAAATGTCACAATTATTATGTACTATTTAAAAAAATTTAAATTAATTTTGCAAGCTAGATATAATTCTGTTTAGAGATAAAGAATCTGAGGCTTAGGCAAATCAGTATTTTCCCACCGTTTCATTAGTAGAAAATAACAGAAATTGATTTTTTTCCCTGGAGAAACCAGAGGTAGTACAGCATTCTGTGAGTTTTCAGAAGTCTTAGCATGGAGCTCAATTTATAGTGTTCAATATATACTTTTTTGTTAAGAGAGTCAGTGAAGGGGCTTGTAAATTCACAGCACTATAGAAGAGTAACAAAAGGTAATATGTTAACTGAATAGTGTACATTTAACTTGTTCAGTTGGAGAAAAGTGTTTGCTTCAGTATATTCATTGTCATGATGAATTACATATATAAATGAACACATATATAATGTATATCATATACCACATGTGTGTGTATGTATGTTATATATACACATTATATATGTGATAAATACTTCAGTGTAAAAATGTAGAATGAAAACTGCTATATGGAGACAGGAAAGAAATGTTTGTAGCAATTGAGTCTGTTGTGGAACTTCTGTCTGATGATCCTGCTGAGTCCGTAGTTCTAAACGGATGTCATTCCTGCTGAGAGCAGGGCTTGGAGCACGCATGACCGAGCTTTCTGAAAAAGTGTAGCGTCCTGTAGCAGTGAGTCATGGAGGTGCTGAGAGGCCTCAGTCTTCATTGATTCAAGTGGCATACATGGGAAAGTCGCTTCAATTTATTACTTTCCCATTATTTGTCCAGTCCCAGATTATTTTATGAGTACATGTCACTAAAAGCAAATAAATAAAAATTAATATTATTGTATTAAAACTAGGAACATTTTATTTATACCGTAGGCAATAGTTTCAGTGATTATTCTTAGAAGAAAAAAAGCTAAAAATAGTTTTTCTTGTTTTCAGCCTTTTGCAGATTTTGAGAAGGCAGTTCTCATGTGCTTTATTTTTTTTATAGCCATTTTTATGGTGAGATACAATAAGATAAATGCATTGCTTAGATTTTCTTTTCTTGGAGAGAGAAAAATATGAAGGTAATGATAGATTGATGGTGGGTTTTAGAAGTATTTTTTATGATTGATTTCTCTGTAAAGGAATTGGTATGAGTTTGTCATGCATTTATTGGTTCTTAATAGAGAAGGATATTTTTTACTGACAAAAATTATGAACAGAATTTTCAGTTGATTTCTAGGCTAGGACATTTAGAAATGTTGACTGACTTAATTGAATATTAACTGATTTTTTTCTTTGCTAATATCAATAATTTTGATATAATAAGAATTTAATTATAGAAGAATGAATGGTATGATCATTTATTAAATATAATTACATGTCCATTTTTCCCAATTGCTGCATAAAGAATTAGTGATAAACATGATGCATCTGAAAGATTTAGTGGGCATTTAGGGTTCACTTAGTTCCTCCACAGTAAATGTCTTTGAAGTTCCAGTGTGCTCTTTTGTTAATACTTAGTAACCTGGCTTCTGTTTTTAACCTATCCTGTAGCGTCACTTGTGCTATTTTCTTCAAGTAAAATATAACTTATTTCCTCAGGTTTCACCCCCTTTAACTTTTCTTCAGTATTTAATGCTCATTAGTTATCCTGGCTAATCCCTTGTCACCTTCTGTGTTAATACAATCTTTGATTTCTCCGTTTACATCTCACTGTCACTTTCTGTGTTTCCTTTAATTGTATCTTTATTTTGCATTCACTGATAACCTGAGACATTTCTCTCTTGCAACAAAGTGCTTACATTTCTCTAAATGAATCTTCATTTTAAATTTGATTCTACATTTCTAGCTAATATAACTCATGCCTTCTTTGATGCCACACAACTGCCTCAAATACAATGTTTGTAGAATTTAATTTATTTCACAGCCCCATCTCTACAATCAGAATAGGTCCCTTTCTATATTTTACCTCTTTTGAAAATCACAATAATCTTTGCCTTGTTTCTCTAGAAACCTTCTGAATGAGATATATATTAATTTATAGTCTATGAAATAATTTTACATATATTTTCCCAGCTGATAATTCCTACCAAAAGCAACCTGTATTTTATAGTAAGATTAAATGACTTTACTAAAAATGAGTATAATTATAAGGATCTCATACCCATTTATTTAAATCTTACTTTCTGAGAAGGCGGAGTACAATTGGCTTTCTTTTAGATAAGACATAGTTTAGATTACCAAATATTTCTCATCCACAGGAAAAATAGATTACACAACAGAGAAAGTTTAGGTAAGTTAAAAAGTTTTATCTTGTTTGATTGAGATAGAGAGACCAGAAACTATAAAGTGGAGTTGAGGAAAAAAAAGAAAGGCAAAACGCCTGTAAGCTTCAGTGTGGGCAAATAAAAGAGAGAAGATTGGGGGTTGGTTCTCAGCTTTTTAGTCTTGTATGTAGGTAGAAGGGGACAGTGTTTGTTCCTTAATCTTGGGGAATTGATGTAAAGACCCTAGCAAGTCCAGTAGAATTCTTTCCTTGTGAGAACTCTTTCTTGGCAGTCCTGAAAATGTGTTTCTTTTTCTGAATCTCATATTCTGAGGAAAACTGGTTAGGAATATGGGAAAGTATAATTCTCTTATGAGATTTAGATTTTTAACAATCAACAGAGATGTTAACTGTTTCAAAGGAATCTGCTAATAACAAATCAAAAGCAAGATCAGAACCTTAGATCATTTCTGAGACCCAGAGTAGGACCACACAGGAAAGAAGTGGTCAGGGTCTAATCAACGAGTCCCATTTGTAGTTGTTGCCATGTTACGAGTGTGTGTTTGTGGCCCAAGCTATTGTGAACCACTTTTCAAATAAAACAAATATTAATATGCTTATATACATGGTACACATTATACAAATCTTATGAGTGATGTTCTAAAGAATAACATGTTTTTGGAGCTAATTGTGCCTTCACTTCAGCAGTTGACAAGGAAATTAGAAGGTTATGTTTATCTGAATACTACCCAATAATATTTGCTGGCATTTCTCAGTGCATCTATATTCATGATGGGCTGCTGTCCATTATATGCAGCAGTTAACTTAAGATTTCTTACGCTCTAATTAACGTGTAGGTATCTGTAATAATGAGTAAGAAGTATGAAACATATTAGAAACATTGCAAGAAGAACTCATGGCTCTAGAATTCCACAGAATTCCGGAGAATTCTGATTTCTCAGTTCTTACTCCCAAAGATTAATATCTGTTGGTAAATGAGAAATATTTTGAGTGGATTATAATGTTTGGGGTTCTACGCTGAGATTGACTCTATTACTATAGATTTATTTCTGTAGTTTAGAAAACCCCAACAAAATCTGGAATAAAGCACAGAAAGTTTAATAGTTCCAGTCTCAATTCCAGAATTTCTATATTTTGTTAAATGTAATGTAGCAGTATTCTTCTACCCGTGCTTCTTTCCAAGTGCTTTAGAATTTTTCTCTTACACATCTGATAAGACCTCATCATTGCTACTGCATGGTAACTTACTTCATTTTTGGAAGTTTCTACTTTCTTTATTCACTAAAATACCTCTTAGGTTGTCTTCCTAAATGAACTTTTTTCTATGTCCCTTCCCCTTTTAAATGATAATTTTAGTCCTCTGGTTTAAAAAAAAAATGCAGGTAATCCCCATGGCGTTTGAAAAATGACTATTTCCCTTCTATCTTTTAAATCTCATAAAATATCTCTTATGGTCCACAATAATTTGGAGCAATGCAAAAAAGGGAGTGCCAGGAAATGGAGTTCTGGCTTAATTAGGTTGATGCTATACAAAACCCACCACAACCAAATACCAATTTGGTATCCGTGCATACTACTTTCAGTGAAATTATATATATATATATATAAAATGTACATAAATATATTCGCAAGATCATGCTTCTCCCTAACAAAATAGCTATTCTCAGAGTTGAGAACACAGGAGCTCTCTCTCCAGATGGGATGAAGAGCACTTTATCCCCATCTTCAGTGAGTTTTTTTCCCTCTTCTAGTTGAGTGGAATTCCTCCTTTAATATCTTATAACTTAATAATGAAATGTATGGTTAATCATTCTTAAAAAGAATTAAGAATGTGATAGGAAAGGAGGAGAGAAAAAGGATTAATATATAGACAAGTTATTTACTTCAAAACAAGTGGGAAATACTAATACCTATTACAGACCTTAATTCAAAATTGGGTCCCCTAGTTGTAACTAGTTGTAAATCTCTATTGAGTGAGCTCATATGAATAAACTCCATGTGATCCAGCTTATATTCTTCCCTATCTGATGATCCCCCAGTCTTAAAATACATCCCCACACATGTTTCCTAGGTTTCTTTTGGTATCATTTGACAAAATCATGAAATTACATCTTTGTGTATCACATCTTCTAATGGGGTTATACTTTGTCACTCACCCTCAAAGTTCTTTTTGACTGGAGTCGGGTCTCCTTTTTGACTAGACAGATATGGGATCAATGAGAAGTGAAGGAGTGTAATAAACTAAATTACTACCCTAGGATGTTTGTGTTCTAATCCTTAGAACCTGTGAATGTGTTACCTGGGATGGCACAAGGGACCTTATAAATATGATGTAGTTAAGGGTGTCGAGATGGAACTTTATCCTGCATTTTGTGGAGTGGGCCTCAGAAGAAAATAGGCTAAAATCAGATAAGGAGATATGATGATGAAAACAGAGTCTGAGTCTGAAAGATAGCACACTGCTATCTCTGAAAATGGAGAAAGGGTCCTGGAATGTGAGCACCCTCTAGAAGGTGGAAAAGATAAGAGAACAGGTTTGCCCCTAGAGCTTCCAGAAGGAATGTAGACCTTTCAACATTTGTTGTAATTTGTGTGCAGAAACGATAGGAAAGTAATATTAGGGGATATATCTTGGAGAGGATCATCAGTATTTTGCAAAGCAGTTATTTCAAAGGAAGTTATAGGTTTTCTCAGGCAAGGGAAGATTGATCTCATCGAGGGTATAAAGAGATGCTTCTACTAGCAAAGGAGGATCAAAACAGTGTAGAATTTAAGTTCCTTGATTGGAATTTACCTATAGACTCATTCTGATTTTCAGAGTTACACTCCTACAAAATTGTTCCCCTAATATAACATAAGACACATCAAAAATTCTTGAATTTCTTTTGTGTTATATCTCAGTCATAAGCAAGATTAGATTTGGGGCTTTGTTTTCAGAAATCTTAACCTTACAACTGTAACACTTTCAGAGCATTCATAGAAGCAAGACCTCAGCTTGGTAGTTAAAGTCATGAGTTCATCTTTTCACTCTAAGTTCTCTAGTGTATTTGGAAGCAATTGCCTAACTCTATTGTATCCTTTATTTCCACTATATTTTTTATGGCAGCAAATAATTTGTCACCTAATTCTCTTCATAGACACTTGATTACAGGTGTCCACAGGTGATACTTAAGTCATTGTTTTGTCATTTTTCATGTCTTTCCACATTTCATGAGCTACTAGCACTGTCTTTATCACTGGAAATACTGTCATTAATGCCTTGAAATATAGTCATAGAAGGGAAATCATTACAGATGAAGTGTACCCAATTCAGATAATCCATTCTTAAGGTTTTGTTCCACTATAAACACTCCCTGTACACAATTGTAATATTGGAAAATTAGAGAAGAACTCACTAGAGAATATGGATAAAAACATTTATTATAGACAGCAAAGGGGATAGTTAAAAAGTCAAGGTGAGACAGATGCTCCTATATCTGGAACTAGATACTAAAGTCAGTAGGGCCATCTGCAGGAAAGATAAACAGGAAGTCAGGTAAGCAAGGAAAACCTTGAACCATTGTGGGTGTGCTGGTGCTCACAAGGAAAACCGGGACTCTCTTCAGTCTCTAGTTACCTGGATGTCTTCACCTTCAGTGACAGTGTTCCACAGGAGAGGATGATGCCATTTATCATGAAGCAAAAGACACATCTGGTCCAGGAGTTGGACAGTCGTAAGGAAGAAATCCATTAGGAACTAGAGATGCTTTGGGCCTGTCGCTGCCTTAACATCAGCAGCAGATGAGACAATTGTGTGATAAGAAACAATCTCTCACACCCTGTACCGACTTTTTGAGCATAAAAAGAATGTGCCTGCTGCTTCATCTTTAACGTCACAAACAAAATATCTGTGTTTCACGATAACATCAGACTAAGCAGGGAAGACAGTTCTGGGAAATGTAGTTCCAACCTAGCTGAGTTGTCCCAACACAAATCCATAATAGTATACAAAATCTTTAAAACCAGTGTACTAGTGTTGGCTATTCACCGTCGATAAGAATCGTAGAGTTGAAGTAGCATCCTGGAGATTACCTGTTTTACCTGGATTTGAGCCTTTCATTGTGAGGAGTTTGGGAGCCCTGGGTTGGGACAGTGGCTATTAACTGATGAGTAAGTATTTCAAATTTTAGTCACTTGGATGACTCTACTGTTAGCACATGTAACAGTTGAACCAGTATTTGAATGATGAATGAACATTCATTCACATGGTCCTGGTGTTTAGTGTCCTTGTATCTTAAAACTTCGTTTCTCTTTTTAAACTCTTAGCTTAATGTACTATTTCTAATCTCGTTTAACAAATATTTTTAACTAATTTTACATCTGGTTATGGTGGTATATATGCATTTCAAAGATTCTTCAGGTCACAAATTTAACGAGAACTTAATTATTTGAATATATTATTTAGTTTACTTAATATGTATTTCAAATATAGGCATTGATTTAAACTATCAAGAAAATGATATAAGGAATCTGAAAATATGTAGTGTCTTACTTTGTGTGTGTGTGTGTGTGTATGAAATAAACTAATATATTAAAGTGTTTTTTCATTTTTTGCTAATTACTGTTTGCATAGTTATTTTGTGAAAGCTTAAAAAATCAGTATTCTTTGTTATATGTTATAATAAATTATTCCACATTCTCAAATATTAGGATATTAGGATTAAAAGTTATATATTCATCATTTAGGATGATGAAGGATTAAGAGTTATAATTGCATCATTTATATATGAATATATTTATAATCTCACAAAATATTTACATAGCTCAATATATTTCCCTTATTAAAAAAATTCTAATCCAGTCTTTTTATAATGTAATGTTTTCTAATAGTTGCTTACATATTGTTTTTTTTTCTAAATTCTGAGTTTGATATTTACATTATGTAAAATTGAAAGATAAAACTTTCTCAGGAGGAAACTAAAGACTATTTGACCCTTAAATCTCATTTTCTTCCCAAAACTCTAGAGAACCAGTTCATTATTTCTTCAATTCTAATTCTAATAGTATTTTTCTGAGTGTATAAAATCTCCATTAATACATAAACTTGATTTGCATTTTTATAATATATTTTGGCTTTAGCCAATCTGCTGTTAATATATGCACTAAACCTAAATGACAGAAAAAAATTTAAATGTCATTCATTATGTTATTTATAATTAGTATTCTTTGATCATTATAATAGGTTATATTTTAAATAATTCAGTATTTTTAAAAATAAAATTGATTTATTCGTAAGCATTTTTAGGCAATACCAAAAGTGTGTGGGTGTGTTGAGTGAGGCCTATATATGGAAACCCACCTAGGAACCCAATGACTCTGTCATTTGAAGTGAGCAAAATGGGGTTGATATGTTTGGTTTTTGTACTAATATATGTCACCTTTCTATGTTCACTGATAATGTTGATGTAATAGAAGTAATAGAATGCTTAATATTCCCCGATTTCAATGGATTTTACATACTTGCAAATTTACTCATTTTTATTGTGGGCCTTGGGTACTTTGACCCATTCATTCACTGAATACTGGCTGCATGATGGTGAATAATCTCCCAGGCAAGATAGCTCTTATTTGGGGTTATTTATTTTGGAAAAGGGAGAAATTCTGCAATTATATACCATCTGTATCCAACACTTGCAATATTTCTAGGATAGGTGCCCCAGCCTCCTAAAAGGATTTGGGAATGACCACTCTAGCTTTCATCCTTGGCATTGCTCTTATTCATTTACTCTTCACATTACGTTTACTCCTTTGGGCAGAGCTTTAACAGTGTTATTTTCAGTCATAACTTGCAGAACGAACTTATGAGAGGTGGGTTAGTGAGATAATCTAGTTTGCTCTGCCACAGTGGAACTTGAGGTCAAAATGGTAGTCATCATATCACTTCTGTAGCATTCATTCAAGATCGCCCCACACTCTCAGCTATAATTCTCTGGTTGAAGAGGCTTGCCTGGAGGGGTGATCCAGGATCTTTTCTGTCGGTTCCTATGCCTATTTCTTTTAAAAAGTATAAATAGAAGTACCAAGAGATACACAAGTTTATCCACCTGAATCCCAAATCTATTTATGACTGTCTATTAATTTACAACCACTCTTCATTTTCATGATGATCAGATTCAGTTACTCTTGCTAATATGGGAACCCTTTTCTGTGCCTTTTGCTAGACTGAAATTAGAAATCAACCCGACAAGGCAAAGCCACACCACTAAATTTAGTTATACTCTATGTACCTTGGTGTAAATGAACCCATCTGGAACCCAGGCTCTTTGGAGAAGTCTACATTTGTAGAAATTGGCAATCAAACATTTTCAGATGTGTCACTGACAATAATGGAGAATAGGGCCTCCTGCCACCCCTCATTTCCAAGAGTCATGCACTAAACTACGAAGGCCAGAATACATATAATGATCTTGGTTAAAGGTGTATTCTTGGGGACCTGGGTAGCTCAGTCGGTTAAGCGTCTGACTACTGATTTCAGCTCAGGTCATGGTCTTGGTCTTGGGATTGAGCCCTATGTGAGACTCTGTGCTCAGCAGGGAGTCTACTTGAGGATACTCTCTTTCTCCCTCTGCCCGTCATCCCCCACACTGGCACTCTCTCTTTCTCTCTCACATAAAAATAAATCTTTTTTTTAAAAAGTGTATTCTTCATGTGAAGTATGTTGACTCACTGGTGTCAACATCAAAGTGGCACCTAAACTATATCTCAGGGCTTTCCAGTATTCCACTGGGTTGGCACTTTCTGGAGATGGACTTAGTGTGAGAATTCTTGCATCTCCTGGTCATGTGTTTATTGCCATACTATTGTAAGAGATGGTCTGTTAGAAGGTATACTACTGGGGATTTTGTATCAGTAGATCAGATACTCCGTGATCCCTTGGGAAGTAATGCTCACTTACATACTCTATGCAGAAAAGGCAAACACTATCTGCAATATGTGTGTGTTCTAATCAAAATGAAGCATTGCCCGATGTTATCAACTTATAACTGAAGGGCTAACTTTCTTCTCAAGGGATGGCCATATTCTTGTATCTTTGAAATTATTTGATTTGCCATTTTTTTCTGAGAGGTGGTTGGGTTTTTTGATGTATCACCTTGGTGGAGGGGAAACAATTTTCAGTACTTCAGTTTGGGCTTTTGTACTATGATAAATCTTTACAGATCAAAGGATCAGTACAGTGTTTCTGCCAGCTGCTAAGCATGTTCATTTCATCTATATATTTAGATATTTGGAGAATAACCAGTTGAGCTGAAGAGAATCACCCAGACCAAGCAATTGTCCACTTCCCAGGGCACTCATACATTATGACAGAACAATGTAGGGCTATAACAGCTGTTATGGACAGAATTACATACCCTTAAAATTCATGTTAAAGCCCTAATCCCCAATGTGACTATTTGGAGATAAAGCCTATAAAGAGCTTATGAAGGTTAAATGAGATCATTGGCGGGCTGGTGCTAATCCAATAGGACTGGTGTGCTATTGGGGTGCTAATCCAATAGGACCTGATGCTTAACCAAGACTGACCCACCCAGGTGCCCCCAAAATAGAACTACTTTAAAATCCAGTGATTGCACTACTAGGTATTTAGTACAGGAGGACTCAGGTAGTAATGCAGTAACAAGGCTTCAACTGACCCTGTAGGGAACTCTGAAGTGGAGATGACTCTTCAATGTGATCCGGAGAGTGATATCAGGGATGCAAGTGCACAGAGAAAGTACCATGTAAGGATACAGGACATAGCCCTCTTCAAGAAAGAAGGGCCTCAACAAACCTTCCAACATCTTGATTTCAGACTGCAAGCCTCCAGAAATTTAAGCAGATAGATTTCTGTAATTAAACTGTTCAGTGTATGGTACTTTGTTATGGCAGCCCTAGTTGATAAATACAACAGCTCAGTACTCTTGCTCCAACTTTGGATCACATTGAAGAGTCATCTCCGCTTCAGAATTCCCTACAGGGTCAGTTGAAGCCTTGTTACTGCATTACTACATGAGTCCTCCTGTACTAGGTAAATACCTAGTAGTGCAATTGCTGGATTTTAAAGTAGTTCTATTTTGGGGGCACCTGGGTGGGTCAGTCTTGGTTAAGCAACAGGCTCTTGTTTTCAGCTCAAGTCTGGTCTCAGGGTCTTGTGATCCAGCCCCACATCAGGATCTGCACTCAGCATGGAGTCTCCTTGGGATACTCTCTCTCCCTCTCCCTCTGTCTCCCCCACCCCACTTGTGCTCTCTCTCTTTCTCGCTCTAAAATAAATAAATCTTTAAAAAAAAGTAGTTCTATTTTTAATGATTTAGGAACCTCCATAAGGAACATAAATTCTTTATATACTTTGGATACTAACCCTTTATCAGGTATGTCATTTGCACATATCTATTCCCATTCTATAGGTTGCCTTTTAGTTTTGCTGATTGTTTCCCTTACCGTGCAGAAGCTTTTTATTTTGGTAAAGTCCCAATAATTTATTTTTGCTTTTGTTTCTCATTACTCAGGAGATATATCTAGTAGGAAGTATCTATAGCCAATGTCAAAGAGGTTACTGCTGGTGTTCTCCTCTAGGATTTTAGTGGTTTCCTGTCTCACATGTAGGTCCTTCATCCATTTTGAATTTATTTTTGTGTATGGTGTAGGAAGTGGTCTAGTTTTATTCTTCTGCATGTTGCTGTCCAGTTTTCCCAACACTATTTGTTGAAGAAACTGTCCTTTTTCCATTGGACATTCTTTCTTGTTCTCTTCTTTTGATCCGTGTGTCTGTTTTGTGCCAGCACCATACTGTCTTAATCACTGTAATATAACTTGAAGTACAGAATTTTGATGTCTCCAGCTTTGCTTTTCTTTTTCAAGGTTGCTTTGGTTATTCAGTTTTCTTGTGGTTCTATACAAATTTTAGGATTATTTGTTCTAGCTCTGTGAGAAATGCTGGTGGTATTTTGATAGGGATTGCATTAAATGTGTAGATTGCTTTGGATATTGTAGGCATTTTAACAATATTTGTTTTTCTAATGCATGAGCATAGAATATTTTTACATTTCTTTTTATCCTCTTCAATTTCTTTTACCAGTTTTTTTTTTATAGTTTTCAGAATGCAGATCTTTTACCTCTTTGGTTTAGTTTATTCCTAGGTATTAATTGTAAATGGGATCAATTCCTTGATTTCTCTTTCTGCTGCTTAATTATTGGTGTATAAAAATGCAACAGAGTTCTGTACGTTGATTTTGTATCCTGTGACTTTACTGAATTCGTGTATCAGCTCTAGCAAAATTTTGGTGGAGGGTTTTTATCATGAATGGATGTTGTACTTTGTCAGATGCTTTGTCTGCATCTATTGAAATGATCCTATTGTTCTTATCCTTTCTTTTATTAATATGGTGTATCACATTGATTGATTTGCAAATATTGAACCACCCTTCCAGCCCAGGAATAAATCCCACTTGATCATGTTGAGTGATTCTTTTAATGTACTGCTAGGTTTGGTTTGCTAGTATTTTACTGAGAATTTTTGCATCCATGTTTGTCAGGAATATTGGCCTGTAGTTCTCTCTTTGAGTGGAATCTTTACCTGGTTTAGGTATCAGGGTGGTGCTGGTGTCATAGAATGAATTTGGAAGTTTTCCTTCCTTTTCTGTTTTTTGGAATAGTTTGAGAAGAATAGGTGTTAACTCTTCTTTAAATGTGTGGTGGAATTCACCTGTGAAGCCATCTGGCCCTGGACTTTTGTTAGGAATTTTCTGATTACTGATTAGATTTCTTTGCTGGTTATTGGTCTGTTCAAGTTTTCTATTTCTTCCTTTGTCAGTTTTGGTAGTTTATATGTTTGTAGGAGTTTATCCATTTCTTCCAGGTTGTCCAATTTGTTGGCATATAGTTTTTTGATAATATTCTTTTATAATTTTTTGTATTTCTGTGATGTTATTTCTCCTCTCTCATTTGTGATTTTATTTGGGTTCTTTCTCTTTTCATTTTGGCTAGGGGTTTATCAGTTTTATTGATTTTTTTTTTTTTCAAAGAACCAGTTCCTGGTTCATTGATCTATTTATTTATTTAGTTTCTATATCATTTATTTGTGCTCTAATATTTATTATTTCATTCCTTCTGCTGGCTTTAGGCTTTGTTTGTTCTTTTTGGCTCCCTTATGTGTAAGGTTAGGTTGTTTATTTGAAATTTTTCTTGCTTCTTGAGATAGGACTGTATTACTATATACTTTCCTCTTAGGACTGCTTTTGCTGCATTCTAAAGATTTTGGATCACTGTGTTTTCACTTTCATTTGTTTCCATGTATTTTTTATTTTTATTTTTATTTTTTTAATTTCCTCTTTGGTTTCTTGGTTGACTCTTTCATTGCTTAGTAATTGCTTAGTGGTCTTTCCAATTTTTTTCTTGTGGTTGACTTCAAGTTTCATAGTGTTGGGGTCAGAAAATATGCATGCTATGATCTCAGTCTTTTTGTACTTGTTGAGGCCTTATTTGAGACCTAGTATGTGATCTATTCTGGAGGATGACCCATGAGCACAGAAATAATTCTTAATTAAAAAAAATTGAATGGTTTTCTGCTGTGATCAACATTATTCACTGGGTGTGTACACACATACATACACACAGACACACTCAAGAAATCTTCCTCTTTACAGAACTCAATGTCAGATTCCCATGTGAGTACCCAATCTTTAATGACACCTATCTGTTTGACCGACAGTTTTTTCCCAGAGAGATCTTGACATCCTGACTTCTTTTCCATTTCTCCCTTTCTATGACCAGGAGGTCTTAATCTAAATATATTTTCATTTTCCAACTGCGTTTAATATTTGTTCATTAAATGTCTTCCTTAAGGTCATATTCTTGGCTCCCTTCTCTCCGGTTCTCGGACTGTGTGAAGAATAGATGTCTCTCATATGTGTGGCCTCAAAGAATTCTAAACAGAACTGTGTTGCAGTTACTACTTTTATCATAATAATTTCCATGTCTGTTCTCACTCCTAGACATATCATTTACTGTGTCACTACCCTAAGCTTCTGCTTATTGGTTCCTCTGATCCCAGTCCTTCATTTTCAATATCACACCATAGAGACTAACTGCAATCATTGAAGTGTCTTGAGAAATGGGATGGAAATATAATAAAGTAGACAGCTACGTGGATGTAAGAGTCAAAATAAAGCTCGGTCACAGGAGCTATCTATTCATATCCTAGAATCCATGGTGCTACAGAAACTATGATATGGGGGCACAGTTCCTAAAATCTTCTAAAATAGCCTGGTCCTATTTACCTTTAAATTATCTCCAGATTCTCATATCCAAAAGACCACCACAACTGCACATTATATAGGGGCACAGGTTACAAAATACCTATCTTTATTACTTAGGTTATTACTGGGGTTAGAATGAACCATGTGAAACTATTTAGAAGTTTAAACGTAAAGTAAAATCTCTTTTCCTGTAGTTTAACAAATGCTGTACCATGTTCTGTTTTTTTTCATATTGACATAAATCTGTATAAATCGGTTTCTTAGTATAAAATATGTACAGTTTTTGCCTCCCCTCAACAAAGACTATTTCTAGTTAAGAAGACATATAATATAACCTTTTTATTTCTTAGCTACAAAGTAAAAGTACGCTTAATATAATTAAAATAATTTATTATTGTAAGTGTTGACCTAGCCAATTTAATGACCTATTTTATGCATTTTCCAAATGAAATCATTCACTTTGACTAATCAAAAGTTAGCATATCAAAATGTTATTTGTATAAATTATGTGTAAAACCAGTTATCTAAAATTGCCAAGTAGGTACTTTAAAGTATATCCAAGTACATTATCTCAAGAAACTCATATATCTCACACTTTCACAAATGACAGTACACAACTCCTACACTATATGCTACTTTTAAAAGGTGCAGTGAAAGGAAAAAGAGTCACTATACTAACGAACTGTTCATTTCTTTCATTGCTTCATTGTGACAGCCTCTCCTCTTATTAGATCCATTATATTCTTCAAAAGACATATTGATAACATCTACTCAATAGTAATTCATAGGAGACCATGAATCTATGAAAATTTTCTACATCTAGTGGCATAAAAATTAAGATCTTCTGCAGTTAAATATGTAGTTTTATCAAAAGAAAAGGTGAACTTTACAGGTACATACTAGGTGCTATGGACATAGTAATTTGAGGAGTAATTACTTCTTTAGGATACAGTTGTAAACTTATTTTCTATTGGAAATATTTAGAAGCAGATGTAGAAAACTTATAACCATTTGAAAATCTGTTCAGGAATTAAATATTCACTTGTTTTTTCCCGATAACAATACTGTATTGTATTTATATATTACTACAGTACAGCATTTTATTTTCTGTTATACCTTAGGGATGCACTAAAATGTGAGCCAAAAAAGTACTACCAAAGGCATATTAAATCATTTGAAGCCGTATTTTTAAGAGTTGGAGTTCTGAGAAATTATCTCGTGGTGGGAACCTTCCCCAAGTTAGTTTTTTCCTCAAAATATTTGAGAACACTTACCAGAATATTTCATAGAATATAAAAATTATATCATTGATGTATTTTTTAAATAGGAATTTTTCAAGTGTACAAGGTAAGGGTATTCACAAAAAGAGGCTGTGTTGGTATAGCTTACCAAGATCAGAAATAAAGTGCTGTGTATAATTATTTATGGGTATATGGAAAACCCAGTAGTGGAGATGAGTCCAATGAGTAATGAGATAGGTATGTTAAGAAGGAAAATATCAGGCTATCGATTTTATTCTTTTAAACATGGTCAGTCAGTGTTCTAAAATACATCTTTGCCCTCATTTATTGGTTTCAGTTTTAGAAAATGGTTTTATTTTTGCAAGTGCATTTACTGCTTGTATCTTTTTGACAAGCAGAAATTGTAACTTGGAGCCAAGTACCTCAGCTAAACTCCCACTGAGAGTAGATTACAGGTTGCCATCCTCTTTGATATTCACATTCCAAGACCCTCAAGAAAGATAACCCCTGGAATGCAAAACTGGCAAGAGCCTCACTTATCATTTTTTTTAAATACACACATCTCAAAGATATAGAGAAATGATTTACAAATATAAGCATTTTTTTTTCTTTCTTTCTTTCTTTCTTTCTTTCTTTCTTTCTTTCTTTCTTTCTTTCTTATTCTTTCTCTCTCTCTCTCTTTGTTTCTGGAAAAGGCTAAAAGAGGAGGTTATTTTTCTCTTTTAGCACTAGGGCAATCTGAAATTTATTATTTTTACATTAGTATTTACCTTTTTCATGTCTCCCATTTGTTCCTATTTGATGGTAACACTACAGTTCTTGTCATTATCATCATTACTAGTTCTACCTTTCTCTGGGCAATTAAAGAAAAATCTGGTTACCTAAATATCTAGTAAGTTTCTAATAGAGTGCAAAGCAACATAATTATTGGAATTACAATTGTGTGAATTTTAAAAATTAAATACAACACTTGCCTTAGGGGAATTACCTTATATATTAATAATGAATGGTTAAAGCAGATTCTTGATTAGCAATGTGATACAAATTTTTTTTATCATACATTAATTACACAGACTGTCATGTTGTCTTTATTGCTCGACTCTGGAGCTTGATAATCTAAATTTTTATCTAAGGGTTTTTCTTGTAAAGCCCAATGCATTTCTCTTGAGTTTTTGTTAATCACATAAGTTACATTACATTTACATATCAATCCAGGTGCTTTGGTACTTACTTTATCTTCCCAAATAATTTTTCCCAGATGTGAAACACAGAGACACTCATGGCATTATTCAGTTTCAAAGTCTTATGAGACATTCACTGAAGTGTAGATTGAAATTCCAGTGTTCAGTATACATTGCTTTAATTGTTTTAAGTCGTTAGGACGAGCACAACCTGTGGTCCATTTTTAGCATTGGTCAAAATCAATATCTATATTGATGTCAGTTCTCCGTAAATAACAGATATCTACCTTTGTTTATCTACCTATACTCTTACTGGAGAGAACCTCTATCTCTTTGTTATTCAAGTGACATTGGATATGTCCTTTGCAGCTTTTGTCTGAAGTGTTAAATTTCTGTTTGTCTACTAATTAAAGTTTTTCTTTTCTACAACCTCTTTCTGTATTTCCTGGTGTAGTACAGGCTTAGAACCTAGGTGTTGCATTTTATATGTATAGGAATCATTACTGGGACTATAGAGAGAAAAAGTAGTGCAGTGGGTTAAATGTTCCTCTTCTAGTAAATATATCCTTAAAGTAGTCTAAGTAACCATCACTGTGAATAGGAAAGCAAAGTAAAATATGAGAATAGTAGTAAGTTCTCTAGAATACCTCCTTTCAGTTGAGTTCAATACCAGTGTCAGTTAGTCTGGAAAGTTAGTTTTCAAGTGCTGTGGAAGCCACGGGTCAGTCCTCCTAACGTTCTGGCTTTTCATGGGAAGCATTTTTATAGCTGGGTATTCATGTTATTTTATGGTTTTCTGGATGGTCAGAAGCACTTGAAAGGGTCCTTCTCAGCATGGGGAAGCCCATCATTCCTCTGGAATACTTTTATGTAGATGAAATTTCCCAATAGGTAAAGGTGACAGATTTCTTCAGGTGGGTCCATTTGGGTCCTTTTGATTGTCTCTGATTTATTGGGCAGAGAGATGCTCTTTTTAAATATGAAAAATGATTATGAGATTAAATTGGCCACAGGACACAGTGTCAGATCTACGTTTATAGACCTGTCAAATAGAAGTCCAAAAAAAGAGGTACCATTCTTGCATGCAGGATTACTTAGTTCTTAACAAAGCTAATAGGAAACCACCAGGCCATTTTGTTGAATTGTGTTTTGTTTTGTTTTGTTTTCAATTGTAGTTGTTTTGAATTTGGTTCCTCCATTCCATTTGTCCAAAGAACTAAAGATCAGGAAATATGAAAATAACAGGACTCTACAAATGTATTTTTTTAAGATTTTATTTATTTATTCGATAGAGATAGAGACAGTCAGCGAGAGAGGGAACACAAGCAGGGGGAGTGGGAGAGGAAGAAGCAGGCTCATAGCGGAAGAGCCTGATGTGGGGCTCGATCCCATAACTCCGGGATCACGCCCTGAGCTGAAGGCAGACGCCTAACCGCTGTGCCACCCAGGTGCCCCCTCTACAAATATTTTTAAAATTTCTAGATTGTAGTAGAAATAATTCCATTTGATTCAGTATGCTTTGATATCCCAGAAGTTGGAATTCTTTGTATTAAAAGAGCTATTACCACTGTCTGATAATCAGCTTTTGAAGAGGAAAAGACTTCAGATCATCTGAACATCATACATTTCATAATTAAACCAAATCTCTCACCTTCTACAGGCATTGATTCTATGAAACCCAACTGCCACCCTTGTAAGGTAGGGGGGGATCTTCTGCACATACATTAGGAGTGGACTATAAAAAATTCTGCTGACAAGTAGCATGTTTCTTTAATATGTTTTGAATATATATTTTTTTAACTTTTTGATAGGTATAATTAGAGTCTAGGTACTCACATGGTTTTATTGGTGACACAGCCATTTTAACCAAGCAAATAAAGACTGTGCTATAGGAATTATTTCATCAGATAATTCCCATTACTCATTGAATTATTTTTATCTTCTTTCTAAATCCATTTGTTCATTTCTTTTTGTAACATTATTTTTTACATAAATGAAAATTGATTATTTTGTTAAAAATGGGGCTTCTAAGTTTGGAATCTGCCATATTTTAATATATATTTTTAAGTTTGTCAGCAAAATTCTTACCTTTAGATATATTTTTCTGCCCTATGTGAGCTCTACAATGAATTACTGATATCTAAGTAGGCAGGTAGTTATAAAGTCTCTCACAAATCAGCTGTGATTTTTTTGTGAGACGTTTTAGTTTCCATCAAAGTAAAAAATTTCTTACTTTTTTCCCCAAATGTCCCTGTTTCATGACAGACACCAAAAACTCAAACATACACACACACTGTGTGTGTGTGTGTGTGTGTGTGTGTGTGTAGCAATCTTTGAATCTTAAACCAACAGTTTTAGTTCCTATAACTGCCATAAATTCAGCCTCCTACTTTTAATTTCAGATAAAAGATAAGCTTTCAAAATTTCAAGAGAAATAAGCACAGCATTGGAAAACTTAAGTTGGTCATTTTTATCCCAAGGATGTGACTCATAAGTAAATACTTGCATATTTGTCCTATCTGTATTTGGAACAGGGATATCACATGTGTCCAGTGAGGGAGACTGGTCTGTAGCATGGTACAGTCATGATCATCTTTTTGATCAGGATCTGGTTCAAGAACAAAACAACAGCAAAAAATGCAGCAAAGTTTAGGGAACTGTATCTACTTAGGTACCTATCAATATTAGAAAATAATGCTCATCCATAGCTAGTCTGACAGTGGACTGACAAATGCTGGGTCCTGTACACTTGTAAGGTAGCCATCCAGTAACCCAAGGTAGGGCTTGAGCTTTTCAAAGAGTGTGGCTTGTTGGCCTGCTTGGAGCATCCAGGCATTCCCAGTGTTACTACTTGCAGAATGAGAAAAGATACTATTGCTCTCTAGTCTATATCCAGCTTTTGAGTTAAAATTTTCTAGCATCACCTTTATTTTCATAACAAAACAAATGGAAAGATTTTTCAGAATCTGGAATTTCTAAACTGAGAGAGACTATAGCCAATTTCAGTTGTTCAAAATCTCTTTAGTTCCTAGGAACTATCCCAGGGATCTAGAGAATTACCGTGTAGTTGCACCATCAGCGGTTTCATTGCTTCTGCAAAAGCTGGGATCCACTGTCTATAATAACCTCCTAGTCCTCAAATTGTCTAGTTGGGTTTTTGTTTGTTTGCTTGCCTTTTTGTTTGTTTTTTAGTAGGCCATCGCATTTGCAGGCTTGTAGATTATAACATTGACTGTGTTAATTAGCTGATTCCTTGATTGTAACACTTGCTGCCTTCAACAGATGCCCTAAATATTTTACTTCACTTTGGCAATATTGTAATGTGTCTAGTGAGGCCTTATGTCCCTGTGAAGCAAGGAATTGTAGCCAAGTTGAAGTATCAGTTTTGCATTACTGTTTCCTTTCCCAGGGTACCAGCAAATGGTCTACATGGTAAATAATTCATGGATCCCTCTGGTGGGAAAAATTTCTCCAAGTTTTCCTATAAATGACTAAATAAAATAAGAAGGGTTCTGAAACCTTGTGGAATCCTTTTCCGAATACTGAATACTGAACTCCTTCCTAAACAAAAGCCAGTAAGACTTTGAGTCATCCACTAGAGGAATAGGGAAAATAGAAAGCTGAGTATAGATCAACTACGGAGAAAAAGTTTGCAGATGATGGTACCAAAATCAGAATAATTACAAGGTTAAGAACTACAGTAGTTATTAGGACAGCACATTTCTTTACTTTACTAAGATCTTGAATAAATCCATATAATGGTCAAGTGGTGACCATCTTGATCAAATTTATCTCCCTTCTTTACTGGAATTACAGAATAACTTCCCTTTTTACTTCTTGTTTTCTAATTCTTTTATAACTGTTTTACTCCTTCTAATTGAACACTTGAGAAAGGGTATTATTCTATACATGGCTGTGGCATATTATTTTATTTAGGTAGCTATTTTTAATAGTTTTATATATCAAATTAAACCAGTATCAGTATTCTCCAGGGCCCAAAGTAATATTGATTTCTTTTCATTCAGGACATTTTTCCCAACATAGTGTGAGATTGACACTCTCTGTCATACCCCTTTTCTTTCAGAAAGGACAAAATAACCAAATTAGATGCCTTCCTCCCTAACTCCCCAGGTAACTACATCTGGAGTAGAGAGTATTGATGGAGATCTATACTTTGCATAGCAAATGTCTTCCCAATCGGCTTATAGGTAAATCAGGAGAAAGAAAGCACGTTCTTCAGTTAGTGGAAACTACTTCTGTGAAAACCACAGAAAAAAAGGAAGTTAAAAAAAAGGAGAAGTCTGACTCAAAATACCAACCAATATTGATTTATCATCGTACCAAAGGCAAAAAATTTTTATGAAACAAATAACACCAATATTTACCAGAAAAGACGAGGATAGGGGAGCATAAAAAAATTATTGAAACATATTTCACCGGTTCCTACCCCTGAGATTCCCTCAATCCATCAACCTAAGCCATTTGACAATTATTTTCTAGCTGAGAGTTTTATCCTTCTGGGATTTCCTGAATTCCTTGTTCTTGCCATCTCTGCATTTTCCAGAGTCCCTTTCTACAATTCATCTTCCAGTGTCCTGGCCTCTTGCAATAATGATATACAGTGTTTGTTTCTTCTTTTTCTGCCTTCAGATGATTCCAGACTAAGGGTTATTTGAGCAAATTGTTCTAACTCAGCAGCTAACACTGTATTTTTATTTGTTTGTTTTGATTTCTTTTCTTGTCTCTATTGTCCACAAACTGAGTAGCTGCTGCTAATATTTTAGTATAGTCTGTTTTTGCCATCCTACCATCTTTTCACTAACTTGAGTGTCAGTAGTTGGCATGAGAGTGCAAGGGGAATAAAAAAAAAACAAAAACAAAAAACACTTTAGTAATATCAGCAGGTGAGGAAGGCAGGTGAATTACCCAGGAGGCCTAGGGAGCCTCTCAATGGCATCAGCTCCACTGGCAATTGGAATAGAAGTGCTGATTTCCGTCCTGTTGAGATGAGAACAATGTAGAATTTATGGTACTTTGATTTTTTTTCTCTGTTAGTATTTTACCTTTTCCCCATTGTCTGGTATAACTACTGTCCAACTGATTGCCTTCGTGTAGGGACACAGTATTTTATCCAAGTTCTCAATTATTCGCTGATCATATCTCTTTCCTTTCTGCTTCATCATGACATGATGCACTGATGACACAAAGAATTCTTGTAGGTGAAATTGGGTTAACATATAAGTGGACTCAGAGCTAGGGCATGAGATTCATAAACTCATAAACCAAGTGATTCATTTCCAGCTAAAGATATTGTGGACCGATCCCCCTTTGCAGGAAAATCCACAAATGGAAAAAACCCACTCATCTAAAAGATCATTCTTCCTTCTTTCTAGGAGTTGATCTGAGGAATGGAAAGAACTAACAGATGCAGCAGGATGAAAGAAAGTGGGGATAGTAGGGAAAGGAAGAGGTCCTGTAAAAGAAGAAATTAATTATTGTTCTTACATTTCTACTTTTCTCAAGATTTTCTTCTGGCTATCTAATGTTTAACTTTGCTCTTAGAATGATATACATCACACAAATACCCACCTTCTGTTTACTTCAGACAAATTCCTTCTAAGAACTCCCATAAATACCTTATTTCATCCAAATCAGAGGCGCCATCCTTAGGTTACTGCAGGACTGGGTTTATATATGTTTACCTATTCCAAATGTGACAGAGATATATGCCAATTCATGACAAAAACCTGCAGGATACATTTCTGGCTTACCATATTTTTATACCATCAAAACCAATGGTGGTTTTGTCTAGATTTAGGAACCTTTATCATCAATGCTTACCTGACCAGCAAGTCTTGAATGTGGAGAGAGTGTTTTTTTTCTGGCTACTGCTCCAAAAAGCAGAGCGCTGGAAGGGAGATTTTTATAATTTGAGGTTTCTTACCTGATTGTTACATTGCCAAAAGACCCTCAGCTGGTCCACTCAAGTCAGGAACTGCCAGACCAATTCCATCCTCATTGTCAAATTTTTGAGGAAATATAATTAAAAATAAAATATCCTGCCAATCCAATAAGCCTATCCACAAAATAAAAGAACAAAGCAGTTTTATCACGGAAGAAGCGTTATACCAGACTGCAATGTGCATCGCAGGTAATCTGCTGAAGAGATTATAAAGAAAAAAGAAATCTCACCCTATTGTATAGCCAGACAGGTATAACCTATTACAAACCATGCTGTTTTTTATTCAAAGGAACTATAAAATTTCTTGTGTCTTTTCAACAAGCAGAAGATAATACTTGGAACCAAGTGCCTAGGCTAACCTTCCATCGGAGTACCACCCTCATTGATGGTCACATTTCACATAGGTTTCTCCAAGATCCCCTAAGACAGACACCCTTAGAATTCCAACTGACAGAAGACTCCGTTAGCTTTTGAAAGTATTTAAATATATCTCCGAGAGACAAAGAAATAGTTTAAAAATACTATTTCTCTAAGGAAATGCTGAAAGAAAAGTATATGGGGGTATCCTTTTCTTTGGACACCAGGAAAAAATTCAGAACTTTTGGTTTGCATTTAACACTGCTATACACATTTTTGAACATAGCCACAACTAGCAAAACGTTTTTTTTTTGCATAAATATGTGCAATATATAATTAGCTTAGTTACATCAGTAGTGTAAAAAAATAATTATTTCTCTGTGATTTCTGATGCTGTTATGGTTATATCCTTATAACTTGAGTGAACTAAAATAGTACATCATCTTCCATTAAGTTTATTATTTATATAAAAATTAAAATTAATCTGGGTTACTAATACTCCTTGTGAAATTTTTATATTTATTATTTCATTTGCTCTTATAGTAACCCTGTCATCTTTTAAATTTTATAGATAAGGAAATTTGGATTATTAAAATTAAATAGAGAATATATTATTTTTCGGAGGTAGGTAATTGATATTACAGGTGAGAGTGACAAATAATCTATTATAATTCTTTAATGTCTACATACATCCTTCACTAACTGGTCTTCACTATAATGATTTATTACTGAGAGTAGTTGGATTGTTTAAAAAAAAGAATTGAGTCACTACCATTTTGTGGCTAATCTTAGATAGGTAGTGTATAATAAATCAAGTGAATCAGTTCCAGTTCTTTTCCTGGTTCTCCTACTCTATTACTTTAGAAAATTTATTTAAATTACCTTAGATTAATTTGTTTTGACTGCAAATAGGTTAAACAATGTCTACATCTCAGAATACATTTGATATATAGTAAAATATGTTAATGTTCCTGAAACATTTTAGGTGGTCAATAAATGTCAGTTTCCTCCCACTTAATATTTTATTGATACACGTACCCCCATACCCAGCTAGTCGCATTGTAAGTTAATCATCAAATTATACTTTGAAGTCAAGTACCATTCTACCCATAAGGTTATCTCTCTTCTATTCAAAATACAGCAGTGATAACTACCTATTTTGGGGCCTGCAAATGTTCTTTGCTTTCATATAGAAGACAGGTCCAAGGACACATTGTCTCAGTGATTCATCCAGAAGTACAATATCTTCGATATTTTTGCCAGGTATAACTAATATACATATAAACTTTTTTTCTTTACTCTTTCCAATGTAGAATTTTCTAAGTTATTTTCTGTGTTGTTATAGTTGAACAGTCCTGTGCAAATGAATAAACTAGGGATGTCTTTAGTTGTCCAAGGAAAAAGCTGAGTTAACCAAGCCCCCTGTTTTTTCCTGCAATAACTCTTTAGTTACCGTCCATAACTGACATGATGCCTTGTGTATCATGATATTCTCATGGTCTTCATGGTAAAGGAATCAAAGTTACTTCCACTAAATGCTTCATCATGAAGGTATAGACCCTTAACTTTGTGATACAACATTGCAGTTAAAATTTAATTTCAGTCATTTCCTCTGTCTTTTGGTTAAAAAAAAATGTTGGAAGGGACTAACACATGTTAAAGGGTGCAAGCTGGGTTATCTCTAAGGAGGTTTTCTGGTATCAACTACATGCTACTTCTGTTTACACATATTTGGCCCAAATTTAGTCACATGTACATGCCACAGGGAAAGGAAATGGGATGTAAATCCTACTCAGAGAAGAAATATACCCTGTAAGGAATTCTGTGGAGAAAGACAGAACCAAAATCTGGTGACAACGTGGCATATCTGTCACAAAACATGATATTACCAATTTCTTCTTGAACTGTCCTCACTTCCAGTACTTTTTATGACCATGTCTTTATTATTCATATCGTAGTATATGTCTGACTTTGTTAGGGAGAGAACTCTCCCATATCAAACCGGTCTACCTTTGTTATTTACCTCTTATCATATTACCCTGTATCAATTATTTGCAGAATATGAATCACAGACTCATATTTTCTAAATGGGTATTTGATCATTCATTCATTTTGTTTTTTGGTCTTGTCTTTTCTTTCTTTCTTTCTTTCTTTCTTTCTTTCTTTCTTTCTTTCTTTCTTTCTTTCTTTCTCTCTCTCTCCTTCCTTCCTTCCTTCCTTCCTCCCTCCCTCCCTCCCTCCCTTCCTTTCTTTCTTCTTTCTTTCTTTCTTTCTTTCTTTCTTTCTTTCTTTCTTTCTTTCTTTCTTTCTTTCTTTCTTTCTTTCTTTCTCCCTTCTCAGAAGAATGTAGGCTTTCGGAAAGAGAAAACTGTCTGTCTTGTTCAGAGATGCATTTCGAGATCTTCAAATAGTGCTTGGCATTTAATAAGCACCAAATAAGTACAAGTAGGTTGGATACATGCACATAAAATCAATTATTTCTAAATATTTTCAAACAACTTGAAAAGATTCCATGTAAATTAACACCTACCAATTTTGTCCCTCTAACCACCTCAAGTATTTTGGGAATACATTCCATTAGAAATTATAAATATATTTCTATTATATGAGGACAAATTTAATGGTTTTGCACACTCCCACGTTTGAAATGAGGCTGTAAGTGGAAACACTATAGATAAGAAAAAAAGTGAAAAATTATGTAATTGCTGTAAAGGGAAATTTATTGTCAGTATTAATTCATACACAAGAGAAAATGATACTTTGAGGATACTTAGTGCATTTTTCCATCAAGCTGAAAAATTGTTCCATTTTAGCATAAAGACAACAGAGGCTTAAATTTAGTTATAGCTAATAGATCATTTTGCACAACATTAAGCCTGCAAACACTTAAGAATTTTTGATTCTGTAGCACTTTCAAACAACTGTGATGCAGTTAATTTCTGTGCACAGGGACAGCCAAAAACCATTGAGGCACCATTCAGGCAGTTAGAAAATATAGAAATGGTTAACAAAGTAAATTAGAATTGAAAAAAATTGGGGTAAAGGGAAGTCATTCCAGTTTGCATAATTCCATAATGCAACTTCTCTTGATTCATTTCCAAACTGATAAAAGTAGAGGGAAAAGCTTGTCTAAGACCTACAAACCAGTCTTTAATCAGATTCTAATGGTTATAACTAACCCAGCATCGTATCTGTAGATATACTTGTCTTGAAATTTGGTGATTTCATGATTCTGTGGCCCGCTTTGGAGATTATTGTACCGTGTAAATTTTTACCTCCTTGATGTAAAGTGTGTTCTTTCTTTAAGCCTGCATTTTTCTTGTTTCAGTTGTTGTGCATCATTTTTTCTTATATTTAAGATGAGAGAGACAATATCCCTTCCATTTTCTTCAACTTCAGTAATTCCTTTATAGATTACTGGTACACTACCCAGTGTCCATCGGTATCTCACTTGTCTTTTAAAGTAATGCTAGCCTGTGGTCCATTCAGCCTGCTTTAACTTTTGAATCTTCATCTGAAATACGTCTTGCTGACCTGTTTGATTTTTATTTTCCCTAATTAGGTTTGGATGTCTTGAAATGATGTGATGTATTTTCATATATTTTGGAATAAACTGCTTCAGGTTTTAAAGGGTTCAGAACTTGAGAAAATGTAAATTCACTAGTTCAGTTGTCAGCACCTTTTTCCATTACATAATTTTAAAAAATACGGTATATAATAGCAACTCTGACCGAATTAGGGATTCTTTGTGCCATTTTAAAGTGGGTGGTTTCTTATAAATGGCAAAGCCTAGTGGGAAACTTTTCAAACTGTGGAAAGCAGCTTCCCTGGTATGATTTCTTACAGGGCACTTCGGATCATTTGCCTGGCTCTATCTCTTTGGTCACTTCCTCTAAACAAATTGGATTTCCTCGAGGAACTTGGCCTGTGTGCAGCTGATAAGTAGTGCGTCAGGCTATACTCCTATTTGGTATTCCTCCTAGAACTTTGACTTCTTTCTTTTCATCCAATTTTCTGGTTGTTATAGTTTGTACTGATGTTTTTCCTCTTCTGCCTCTCCTTTCCCTTTCACTCACATACAATTTCTTGTCCCTTTCAGTGCTTAAATAATAAGTTGCTTTGTCAAGCAATACTAATATGCTGTCTCTAGTCACAGTCCTTGGAGTGACTCATCCTGTACAAAGGCATTTTGTACTGCCTGCCTCCAAAAATATGGATAAATAACTATAAAATCTTCAAGAATGTGGATTAGAATTTAGCATAAAATGAAATGAAAAAAAAAAAAAAGCCACGTTAAACTCCATAAGATTTTTCTTTAAATTTCTGCATTAAGTAACTTAAACTGTATTTGAGGTTAGAAAAATCACAAGAGATTTATAGATCCATGAACTGGTAAATATTAGTCAGGAGGAGCCACATCAACTGAAATAAACAACAACCAAAAAACCCTCCAAATAAAAATATAAAAAAGTAAATATAGATAGCAAATCTTATCTATTGCCTATTCTTTATATTAATGAAGTCCCTAGGATGAAGAAGGTAGAATGTTTGGAATTGGCAATTCTGGTTATTATAAAACATTTATTTGAATTTATGAGCGTAGAAACATAATTTCCATCAAAGAATTTAAAATAGTAATTATAAATTTTGCATTATTTAGCATAATGCTGGGATTGATGAGGCTAAGTAAAGGTGACATGTAAACCTTTCACAATGTTTAGAATCAACTCCACAGGTCAAATAAATTTGCATTAAAATGTGTTATAAATAATTTAATACCAAAATATAACCAAAACAATAAAAAGGCAAATGGATAGCTTCTCCTTTATATGTGTGAATCAGTCTACTGCAACAGCAGGAAAGTGACTGAGTCACTTCTATGTAAAATACTTGCAATCCAGAACAGAGTTAACTTAAAAACCACAATAATGTGCATTTAAAATAATAAAAATATACACAGCACTGAATCACAGGAGAAAAATATATTTTCTGTTTGTTTTATGTGTTTATTTTAGATTATCTAATGACAAGCCACATATACTAGCAAAGATTGTTTAAATAGTTTAATCAACCATAACCAAAATATCTTACTTTTAAACTCGGCAATTTTCCAAAGACTATAATGCCAATGAAATATTGCTATGTCAACTCTACTTTTTCCTACAGGGTAACATTTTAGTAAGCCTGATAAATTGTATCATTACAGAAATTGACCTAGATAATTATTTTCTGGCTCTTTTTTATGCTACTTTCTCTGCTATGGTACATAGATGGCAGAATTTAAAATTTAGTTAACCTCAGATAATATTTAAAAAGAAAATACAAATTTAATTCAATTTGTTCTTTCTAAGCTTTTTTCATTACGTACTCACTGTAATTCTTTGCACCAATATTAGAGAGCAATCTAGAATAAAACATACTGATGCTTGTTCAAATGCTCTTCAGGCTTTGAGAATTGAATTTTATCATTCTGAGTATAAAAATATCCACTAAGAGATTCTAAAGAACAAAAGTACAAAAGGACCAAACAAACAAAAAAATCAAAAACCCTGATTTTTAAAAATTGAGATATAATTGACACATAACAGTATATAAATTAAAGTATACAGCATGTTGATTTGATGAATTAATATATCTCAGTATGATTACCACTGTGGCATTAGCTAACACCTTTATCACTGCACATAATTATAATTTCATTTTTGTGGTCGGAACATCTAGTCTTTTAGCAGCTTCGAAGTTTATAATGTAGTATTGTTATCTGTAATCACTATGCTGTGCATTAGATCCTCAGAACTTATTTATCTATTGTTTATAAGTTTGTATCCTTAAACAGCATCTCCCCAGTTACCCAACTGCCCAGCCCCTGTCAGCCACCATTCTCCTCTCTGTGTCTATGAGTTCCGCTTTTTGTAGATTTTGCATGTAATTGAGATTATACTTGTCTTTCTCTGTCTCACTTATCTCACTTAACGTAATGCCCTCAAGGTCCATCCATGTTGTCACAAATGGCAGGATCCCTTTTTTCTCCTGGATGGATAATATTCCATTGTGTGTGTATGTACGTGTGTATACCACATCTTTATCCAGTAATCCATTGATGGATACCTAAGGTTGTTTTCATATCTTGGCTGTTGTGAATAATGCTACATTAAACATGGGAGTGCATGTATCTTTTGATATGGTGAGAGAACTCTGATTTTTAAACAGGTTTTTTTCAGTGCTTAGGTAGTTGAAAAATACTATATTCTTAAGGGAGCAAATAGACTAAATGTCTGCTTAAACTACATCAAAAATTAAACTATTTTTGTGCAATCTACCTATAAAAATGTTGCATTAGCTTTTAATTTTTGAGTCTACAAATTCAGATTTTCACCCCAAATATATAACATAGCTATGCATAACAAAGCACTGAGACCAGTTGAAATTTATTTTCAGTCACCAAATGTATTCAGTACCTACTTTATGTCACATGCTAGACTAGCTATTAGTAATGAAGTGTGTGTAAGATGTTTTCCCTAACCCATTTAGTTTTCTACTTAATGCTGGGGATAAAACATTTTTTTTTTCAAAAATGAAGTTAAAACTACAGTTAAGAAAAGGATAACCTATGGAAGCACCAAAAAAGTGGAACTAGGCTCATTTGAAATAATAAGTGATACTAAATCTGAGGCCTGTGAGGTGAAGGGAAGGGGAGTGATCATTCACAGTATAGAGAAAGGATGTGCAAAGTCCCTGCAGCAATAAAGGCCATCAGAAAAAGAGATCGAAGCAGCTAGAGATTAATGAATGAAGCAGAGTTCCATGAAATTAAGTCGAGATGAAGCAAGAGACTCTTGTCTGCTAGGCGTGTTGAAATTCATTCTAAATTTAATAGGGATAGAATTGTGAGAGGTATTAAGTGAGAGAGCAACAAGAATAAATTTGCCTTTTAAAAATATCACTCTTGCTGTCATTTGGAAAAGAGAGCAGAGGTGACAAGTTTAATGGCAGTGAGGGGATCACTTAGGAGTTTCATCAAATGGTGCAAATGAGAGATGATGGTGTTGTGTTGGAAAGCAGAAAAAAGTCTGCCCAAAAGGACAGATTCAATATTTTTATATTATATAATTTATACAGTCCACATGTTGCACATTAATCATGTCTTTTTAAAGTAGTATGTTCTGGGGCGCCTGGGTGGCTCAGTCGTTAAGCGTCTGCCTTCGGCTCAGGGCGTGATCCTGGGATTGAGCCCCGCGTCGGGCTCCCTGCTCCGCTGGGAAGCCTACTTCTTCCTCTCCCACTCCCCCTGCGTTCCCTCTCTCGCTGGCTGTCTCTGTCTGTCAAATAAATAAATAAAATCCTTAAAAAAATAAATAAAGTAATATGTTCTATTGTTTTCTATTTCACTTAATGTGTAGTATACTTTGTACAAATTCTTATGACCAGCTTTAGCATAAACATTTTGAAAATTGAGTATTTTATTTCATTTTTTTGAAAATTGAATTATATTGTATATAAACCAGAAGATCTAGTAATTGAAGGAAGAATCTATACTTAAAAATACTTTATTTACCAAATTATTTTAGTCTATCAGTTTGTCATGTATAGATTATATATGTCATACTTTCTCATATTTATTTTATATAATATTACATATGCATTTTAATAAGGTTTTTATAAGATAGATACATCTGTATGAAAAAGTTAGAGCCAGATTTGGGCCCAACTAGCATTTATTGACTTAAGCGTACAGAAATGCTAGGAATAGATTTCTCTTTTAATTTCCAAATAAAATCTTGCTGTTTTTAGAATATTACGTAGGTATGAGAGTATTCTGATTCCCAAACCTAAAGTAAGAGAGCTTACCACCTACCACATCTAGAGATTTTTTTTTATTTGATAGGGATTCTTGCATTCAGTAATCAACAATGATCCATTAACCTATTTTTCAAAAAGCAAAAGCAAAAGCTAAAATACTGTACCCTTTAAAACATGTTATCACTGTCAAAAAACAATGAATTCTCAATTATTCAATATATTCTTTGAAATAAAATGACATTTTTATACACAGTGAAATCACTATTAGATTTGAATATAAATTCCTCAACAAGTAGTTGACAGTTAAAAAACAATTATCAAGTGCCTAATAGAAGAGCTACGTTTTTGGTTGTGGGGAGTAAACAGTATGCAGTGAAATAGATTGCTTTTGTGTGAGTCCTCAAAAATATTATCAAACAACTTTGATTCTTTTTTCCCCTTTTTAAAACAGCAAAAAGCTTTAAAATATACTTTATTGTATTTATAAAGATATAATGGGCTTATATAAAGTTAAATAAATTATAGATATAACTAATGTAGTAAGTTCCAGATTTTAATTTATTTTCTTAATTTTGTCTTTTTCATAAAAGTATTATATATAAGGACTTACGATATTATTTCCCAAAATATTTTTGGTATTTAATTGTTCATCTGTTCACTGTTTAAAACAAATTTGACCATTGTGTTTACCATGCATCATCATTTTAATATATTCATTATAAATTGCTGGCTACTTCTTACCTGGAGTTGGAGTCTTATTTTTCAGTGATAAAGTTCAGTTTTTTAACTCCAAACATTTTGTTTTGAATCAGGTTTTGATTCTTTGTTTTCTCCAACTGTTTCTGTGTGTTGAGATGTTTTTGTGGTAGGGAATATTAAATTCTCTTTCACAGAAAGTTTGAATTCTTCATAGATGCTTAAGCTTGAAGAAAATTTTTATGGCAGGCTAAAATATAAACATAGTTCAGGTTTAACAGTTTCACAAGGTACTGTGAAATTCACAAGAGACAGGTTATGTCTCTCTTTCCTCTTGCCTAACACTGGATCATTATAAAAGGGCCCTAATTCAACCATGTCATCACAAAATCTCAGTGAGGCTAAAATTCATTAATTTCTCCCAATTATCACCATCTGGTAGTAAGGGGAGTTTTTAGTATAATAATACAAACTGTGATGCTAAGAGGTTCTGTAACACAAAGAGTATGCTACTTTCCGGACGCTGGTGGCTCAGTCAGTTAAGCATCTGTCATCAGCTCAGGTCATGATCCCTGGATCCTGGGATCAAGTCCCATGTCGGGCTCCCTGCTCAGCAGGGAGCCTGCTTCTACCTCTGCCTGCCGCTCCCCTGCTTGTGTGTGCACGCGTGTTCTCTCTCTCCCCCTCTCCCTCTCTGACAAATAAATGAATAAAGTCTTAAAAAAAAAAGAGTATTCTATTTTCTAAGTGTTCACTCTCAAAAATTTAAGAATTTACTGTGGACTTGCCATGATTGGGCACTGCTTTACTGTTATCTGGCTTCATTTCCAATTAGCAGTGAGAAATTTCAAGGAAAAACCGTTCCTTTTTGAGTATGCATTGGACCATTTTGAGTAATGCAAGCCAAATTTCATCCATAAGACAACTCTCTAAATATTTGAAGAGGGTTATCAATTTTTTTTCACTTCCATGTGTCTTCACTGAGTCACTAAATGTGATTATTTTTAGTCGTCTAAGAAATATTTTATATTCACTTATATTTAGTATTCATTTGCAACTTAAGCTTATCCTTTTTAAAATATGATATGTAAAACGGTCTACAACACTCCGGAATTAATCATTAATCAACATATGACACAATATAGCATGCTCATTAATATTTATCTTCTGAACTCTACTAAGTCCAACAACTTGTTAATAATTGTATTACTTACATTTAAAAATGGCTTATATTTAGTATGGAAAGATAAGTAAAATGTATCTCCTTTAAATTGTACTTAAATATTAATGCTTTTACATAATCAGTATGTATAATCATTTAAAAAATTGGTTCTCAAAGCTCTGTCTTTGTTTCTCTGTCTTTCTCTGTGTGTGTTTCTGTCTCCCTCTCTGTCCCTGTACACAGTCACATACATGCGTATTTAATCACCAGAAGGATTGCCTTCGAATAACTGAGTCTTGACAAATAACGCATTATCAATGAATGTACCAAATATATCTTGATAATGAATTAGGATGATGAATCCTTTCTATTTTAAGAAACGGTTTGAATTATATTTTGCATTGTTTAAATGATGCAAATATAAGCTTGTTAACAATTAAATTTCTCCTTGGAATATATAATCATGGGGATTTAAGTGAGTAGAACTATAAAGAATGTGAACATTAATTAATTAATGCTGGAAAAAAGGAACAAAACTTTGCCATTCTATTTTTTCATAAACAGAATAAATATAATTCTTATATTAACAACTAAATTGTTACACTAAAAATAACTTGAAGTACCACAACCTTATCTAAAGTCCATTTTCTCCCCAAGACCATATGATTAATACAACAAGTATTGTCTATAACTTTTGTTTCATTTACATTCTTACTCTTTTGGTTTACTGTAGTTTTTTTCTTAACATGCCAATGAAAGCGTTCTTACCAAGGGCACCAACACCTTGTATCCTACAAAATATGAATCCCATGTTTTCATTTTAATTTTTCTGTCGGCAGTATTTGACCGAAAACCACCCTCAATTTCTTGAAAAACCTCGGTTCCCAGGCATCAATGACAAAAGAATATCCTGATAATTTGCTCTACTCCCCAGCCACTGCTGAGGCTTTCCTTCTAACCTCAAAATACCATACTGCTTTAGGGCGTGGGCTTTTTTCTTCTTTTATTCCATAATGTCTGGCCTTAGGGCTTGGAAATAACCTGTAGATGATTGTCAGATAGCAGTCTTGATATCTCCTATGAGTTCCAGACTCATATGTCCATGTATCCAACAGACTCCTCAGGCTCTTCTTCTAGAAATGTAACAGGTATCTGTATTTTACATGTATGAAATAGAATACTCGAACTGCTCCCTTTCCACTCCCTACCATCAGTTCACAGTTGATCCATTTTCATGTTATGGAATCAGCGTTCTGGTACAGCATAAGTTACCCTGGATATATCTATTCGTATAAAATTCATTGTCTTGGTTTTGCCTCCAAAATATTTCCCAAATGAGCTTATTTCCCTCTGTATCTACTAATTTTATTTATTATATGTCCATTATATCCTACTTAGATTAATACAAGAGCCTACCAATTAGTTGGACATGGATTGCTGTTTTAAATAGACTGAGTCATGTCAGCCACTTGATTAAAATCACCCAAAGGCTTTCTACTGGAATGTGAACAAATCCAGCCTTCCTGTCATGATTTAAAAATCTGATCCCTGCCTCTTCCTGCAATGAGACCTCTGCCACCTTCCTCACTACGTTGTAGCTACATTAGCATTCTTCTTACTTCTCAGTTATGTCTGGTTTCTCCCCATCTCTTGGTCTTTGTTTCTGCTGTTTCCTCTGCATGGGAATGTATTTCCATAGGATGTGTAGGGACTGGTTCTTCTTCATTATTAAGCCCTTAGTTCTGATGTTACCCGATTGCCCTGACCATTCTATTTTAAGGTAACTTCCCAGTCACTAGTTTTCTCATGCTAATTTATCACCATATTGGTCACTCTCTGTAATACCATATATATTTACTTTGTGTGTAATTAATTTTCTGTATCTCTGCCTCTCCGACACATACTGGAAAAAAGAAGCGCTGTAGTGGGCAAAGTCTTCTTTGTCTTGCTCAGTTATACGTCTCCAGTGCTTACTACAGTGATTGACACATTAGAAAATTATTGGTAAAGATTTTCCTGAGTAAATATTGGTGAAATGTCAGCTAATTAAGCAAAATAACAGATGAACAATGAAAGTATTCTTATTTCTCAGAAATAAGAGTAAGTTGCAACTTTATAAAAAGGCATTTCATTACTTGAGCTTTTTAAAAATTATGTGCTTATTAGTTTAATGACTTTTTTGTGTCAGACATTAGTGATAAGGTTTACCTCAGTTTACCCTGGCATTGACTTTGTGAGAAAGATGATATCATCTTTATTTAATGTCTCAAGGGGTAGTTACAGAGAATTTAATTCATTTCGACATACTACTGTTAAGTTATGGATCAGGTAATTTAGTGTTTCTACTGCACTTTAGTTATCTTTCAATATAGAATGTTCAGTAATTGAAAAACTCACAGATTTACACACCTGGTTTTCAAAAATGTTATTTATGTCAACGTCATCATTAAATATACTCACTATTTAATTTCTGGGGAAGTCTTATGTGGTGGCAGGCTTATGGGTTTCCCACATCATAAAAATATGACACATTATAAGGAAAACAAAATACATTTGAAAATGATAAAATGTGAAATAGTCTTCAGCATCTGTACCTTGATTTTTATAAGTCACTATTCAAGAAGCTATTATAGATGCTATCAAGCTCATACTTCATTTTGACATGTTAACGTTATAAGTATTGATATAGAAATGAATAGGTCATGAAAACAATAAGCAACATTCTAAAGAACTATACATTTAACCTATTTTCCTAAAAATAGAAGAAACTCATCAGAAAATAGCCAATTACTGTTCATGTCAGAAAGGGATCATACCCCTCAATAAAGTCATTATCGTTAAAACTTGAAGAAAATAAATTAGCCAAGAGCATAGGTATTTCTATAATTCTGTTAATTATTTAATTCTAAGTTAATTATTTAACAAATAATTCTGAAACAATTTACATTGGGAATTTAAAAATATACATTTTTTTGAGTTTAAAATTTTCATCATTATCCATCACGGTCCAAAAGAAGAATACTCTGATCACTATCACACTTTGCATTATGTGCATATTACTAAGTCATATTTGAGATTAAAGTTATAAATAAATAATAAGAGAAATAAATGCCAAACCTAAGCAGGCATGATGTTCTAAGGAAAGAAATTTGCTTGCAAGCTTGTGCTCATCATGAGAATAAAAATACACATTTAAAATATTTGTTTAACTAGGGAATTTAAATATTGTTATAATACTGTGGTTCCCAAATGCATGCAGAGTCACCTCCCCTCCCTGGGGCTCCGCCAAGCCACAGTGAACTTAAAAGATGCCCAGGGCATTTAAAATTTTCAAGGGAAACAGACATTGGTCAAACATCATCTAAACTAATATATTAAATGGTTTAGGTTTAACTATTTATTAAATTGAGTAAACCAGGGTGCCTGGGTGGCTCAGTCAGTTAAGCGTCTGCCTTCAGCCCAGGTCATGATCTCAGGGTCCTGGTATTGAGCCCCACTCCCCCTGCCCCTCCCAACTGCTGGTATGCTCTCTCTCTCTCTCTCAAATAAATAAAATCTTTATAAATAAATAAATAAATAAATAAATAAATAAATAAATAAATAAATAAATCGAATAAACCATATACTTAATACAAAACAGAACATTTAAGTTTTGTTTTGTTTTTTAATACTGGAGATGGCTGAAAATCTTACACACTAAAATGGCATGAACTTAAAGCATTTAGGAAACTCTGACGTCTTTAGAGACAGTTTTCAAAATCTATTATTATGGCATAAAATTATGTAAGTAATAGTATATTCTCATTTTCAATAATTCAGATAATATCAAAACATAAAGAAGTGAGGTGTGCCACCATGCTTTTCCCCATGCATTGCTTTATGCAAAGGTAAGCGCTGTGGATATAGTTAGCCCATGACTCATTAATCAGTATCAGGTATTTATCAAATGCTTAACCTTAACAAGGCACTGTTGCTGGAGAAGAAAGCATACAAAACAGATACAGCAGCAGCTTTTGTGAAGCCTATATTTTGGCTCATCGGGTGGAAGTTTGATGTTTAGCCTACCATTTTATTTTTAAAGCATTTGAATACGTACGTACGTAGCTACAGGAATTTTTTTCCATATAAATAGGATTTTTTTTTTTTCCTCTTTAACTGTCTCTCTTTTTTTCCTGGGAGATACTCTCCCAATGTGAGTAATACAGGCTGGGAACAGGCTGCTTTGACTTGTTTTCAGGTTCCACCATTCATTAGTCCTGTAATCTGAAGCATGACCCAAAGAGATCTCTCAGTGACTCAGTTTATCGTCTGTAGTAAGAGCGTTATAATTTTATCTACATTGCATAGTCATTGCGAGAATGTAAGTGTAATACATTTGAGGTGTATATAACCATATTCCACATGGACAAAGAACCCGATTAATATTATATGTGATAGTAATGTTACTATGAATTTAACCCTATGCCTTTTTGAGTCTTCTTGCCAGGAATATTTCCACATAAAGTTACTTCATATGCAGCTTTTTTAACAGCTTGGTAGTATTTCATAGAATAACGTCCCATTATTTATTTTATTATTCTTTTTGTTTGTATGCTTGCTTGTTTCAAGTTTATATTTAAAATCCAGTTAACATTCAGTGTAGTATTAGTTTCTGGGGTACTATTATTCTTTTGTAAGGTTGGTTTTGACTGCCACGGAGCAAAAATTCCTGTGCCCTCAAAGGTCCTTGTAGCTGGACTAAGAAGCAAATTAACCTAAGACAGATTAACAGGAGAAAATCAGATTTATAGCATAGGTACCGGGGAATCCACACAGACATGGAAATTCTAAAGACAGTCAGGCAAAATGAGATATATATGTTTCAAACAATATATATGGGGTCTTGGGATAGGGGTCTGGGACTTCAGAGGAAGGGAATGAACTGCATAGGGCGGTAAGAAGAGCAAGTGTTTGATAATTAGATGTTTGCCCTGCCATTACAGATGGGTCACTCAGATAACATTTCTCTGTTAATAACCCTTATTCTGGGGGAAAAAAAAAACCCAATTTAGATTTTTCTGTGTGGGTAAGGGAGGGACAAAAGTTTCTCCTGAGCACACAGGGTCTCAAGTGCCTTCAGCTCAATATAATCCACATGCCAAAGTGGCATATTTTGGGGAGAAGGGACTATCCGGACCCCTTTGTGACATTTGGTATAAAAAGCAATGCAATATTGAACATCTTCATACATTTTTCTACAAATGTGCAAGAGCTGTTGGAACTAGGGCAATGTACAGTGTAGGAGGTTTGATAAATAATAATGTAATTAATTCCAAACAAACAATTTAACAATTTATATTCTTAGTGGCAAAACATTTTCCCTGCATCATATTTTTTTTCTTTACCTCTTTATTAAAAGTTCCAAGATTTTAGTATTTTTGTAGCTTTGTATTTCTTTTTCCTTAGGGAGTAGTTACAAATTTTCATTTTTAAAGTCTGTTTTGGAGACTTTCCATACTGACATATTTCTCTACCCTTTTACTCCCCATTTCTGCTGCTTACCTGGCCCAGTGTCTATCCATAAGGGTTTAGCTGATTAATTTAACACAAACATGTATTTCACAATTTCAGGAGCTCATATTGGCTTCATTTCTTACCTTTACTGGAGGCAATTATAATATAATATTTGATAACACCTGTAAATTTATTTGTAAATTTGTAAAATTTCAAATTTATAAAGTATAAATTAAGAGTGGAAAATGATTTATAATCTTGTTTATAAGTAGAGCAAGCTTAGTGTTGTGGGGGTTAAGGAAGAACATTTTTGGGGAAATTGCTTTCAGTTCTGTCTTTCAGGAACGCATCTTCAATCACAGAACATAATTTCTTAAGTTTCTGCCACAGGGATCTTGAGAAAATCATCTGGAGTAATATGTGGAAGGGTTAATGTATATTATGAAATTCAGTTTAGTTAAGTACTTACTCTTAGCCAAATCAGGATGCAGACATATAAATGTGTAATTATGCATATTTGAAGCACTTCATTATTTTTCAAATCGTTTTGCCTTTTAGCAAAATAACATCTATATTATAAATTGTACTTCTTTTTTATTTCCCCTTTTTCCCTTTGTGCTGTACAAATTATTGCAGTGACAGTACTCCCCACCAAATATTTTTTTCCCCAACCATATTTTCTTGTCCTCCTTGTACTTAGGCAAAGTCATATTTCTTCTTCTGGTCAGTGAGCTCTGAATGATAATGATGTAGGTCACTTGAAGAGGACACAGGGAAAAGTAAACATTCAGTTCTCCCTTTGTCTTTCCCTGTTCCAGCAACTGAGGTACCCACATGGTCCAAATGTTATCATGACAAGGGGTAGAATTGCTCTCAACCTGGATCCCAAGGTGTCTTTAAGGACAGAACCCCTGTCTATAGAGATTTACATTGCTTGTCACTATGGCATGTCCTTTTCTACCCTAATACATAGTCCACACTTTTAAAACATGAAATCTTAACTTTTTAGAGACAGGTTAAATTGTAAAGGTTCTTCTTCCTCAGAAAAGGTCAATTCCATTGTTAAATTATTCAGCATCCTAAGGTCAGAGAACCTGGCTTGTATTGAGTGCTACAGAAGGAATTACGAATAACTTAATACAGTAGAGATGTTTGGTTGGAGTTTCTTTTTAAGATAATAACACATTATATTTAATTATATAATGAAACTCAAAGGTACCAAGTTTGGCTCTAATCAACAACATTTATGGCTTTAAGTTCTAAGTACTAATGTCTGCGGATTAGTGTATGCAGAATTTTACACTTGCCAAATCTGTAAATTGTAGTTTTATGCAAATAAGAGCTTGGACAATCTGCAGAATAAAGGAAATTTCCATCAGAGCTGACTACCCTCATCTTAAAGTATAATAAAATCTTACTCAGAATCTCTGGATATACTATTCTAGTTGAATTAAATGTATGTTAGCTACATTCTTTCCTCAGAAAGCATAGTATATGCAATGACATTTGATCTCTCTTTGTGGTTTTTTTAACCGTGGGAAAAGAAAGATTAGTTCAAGACTGCTCTTCACTATCAGGGTCTGTTTTGTTTATTCAGACGAACCATAGTTATTTAGTCAGAGGGGTACAAGGATAGGGTCAAAGAAAGAATTGGTAAAACAATCACAATAAAATTGAGGCTGTGATCTTTGTGAGCGGGGGTTGATGGAATTTAGCTGCATATTCTACATGTTTAAAAATAATTATAATCTATACTACTGTAACAAATTAAGGAATACTAAAGTTATATGTTAGACCTCTACAGAGAGATGATTCCATGAAATGTCATAGTGGCAAAGCTAAGATGTGAGCCTAAAAGACAGAATTGGTAGGAATATATTGAAAAATTGTCATAGAATGTAAGTTTATCATGAAATAATTTTAGTTTTTTTTTTTTTTTAAACTATTTTGATTTTTAACAGATCCTAAAGGACAGGGCTTGAAGTAATGCTCCTTCTCATTCAGTAGTCTTAGAATATACACAGGAAATACTCCTGCAATGGCAATTAATGTATTTTGATATCTGTATTTTATCATGGCTTTTCTATTATCATATAAATTCATATCCAAAGACATACTATCTGTTAGAACAACTCCATGTCTGTTATATTTGCTTACATTGTTTTGTGGCAACCTAGGAGATTTACACTTACACATAAATGTTATTATTGGTAAGAGATTTTTAATTTAGTTCATTGAGAAGATTGGTGAATTGAGTAAATATTTATAAGGTTTGTAAAATAAAAATGATAATAAATAGCCTGTTAAATTGACCATTGTTATTACTATGGCAGAACTAGATTCAGTCATCATAACCTTGTACAAGAGCACCTTCTCATAATCAAGCTGAAGAAAATACACATATTTTTTTGTATTTATGAAGCTAGAAAACTTTAGGTTTTTTTATACATCATTTAGGATTTCTAGAAATTTAAAAATACCTACAAATTATACCTTATTAATGGAAAAAGGGGAAAAAGCACTCTTTAATTAGTTGCTTGGGACAAATTGAATTTTCCTTTTCTTATATACTAATTTCCCTTCAATTTACATATTATTTGAGGAATATTGACTGGGCCTTTGGCAAAATATAGAACAGAAGTAACAGAAAATGATCTGTGTTTTCCTTTTCATATCTTTTCTATAGAAAATATTTTAAGAGTATTATGGTTGAGGGGCACCTGGGTGGCACAGTCAGTTAACTGTCTGACTTTTGTGTTTTGGTTTCAGCTCAGGTCGTGATCTCAGGGTCATGAGATTGAGCCCCCCGTTGGGTTCCATGCTGGGTGTGGAGCCTGCTTAATATGGATTCTCTCTCTACCTCTCCCTTTGCCCCTCCTCCCTGCAGTCTCTCGCTCTCTAAAGAGTATTATGGTTGATAGACTTTATTTGGATTATGTTAGTCATAATTCCAGATCATAAAACATAAATAAAAGTCACCCTCTACGTGAGTCTGATATATTATTGATGGAAAAATGGCATCAGTTATAGTTAAAATATAGGTTTCCTTTATGAAAGTATATGGAAGCTTATTTGTTTGTTTTAAGATACATAAAGGAAAAGATAGTTTAAATGCTCCCAGATGGAGAGAGAACTTTCTTCCCCCCCCCTTTTCCATGAATGCACAATCACCAATGATATGGTATGTGTGGAGTTGGGAGAAATCTACATCTTCCCTTTATCAGCTGTCTCTATAGCCTCCTAACTCCAAGTGGCTGTTGGGGATATTCTGGTTTTGGGTCTAATTGCTCACCATGTCAGAGTAATTTAAAATAATCCAGCACTCTTCTCATGAGTTGGAGTGACCCAGAAGTCAATTTCCTTCTGTATAATTCTCTCAGAAATGAAACTTTAGTCCTTGAAACAATTTACAAGTTCAAAATAAAATAAAATGTTGAATATATAGTTTATATAAGCAGTATGATTAAAATATAGTTCAATTAGAAGGTATTCATTGTGAGATTTGGCATGTTGCTCCCGTTCTTATCCGCATGTGTGTTTGTACACACACAATCATGAATTGTTTCTTTTTTTTTTTTTTTTTAAAGATTTTATTTATTTGACAGAGAGAGACAGCCAGCGAGAGAAGGAACACAAGCAGGGGGAGTGAGAGAGGAAGAAGCAGGCTCCTAGCGGAGGAGCCTGATGTGGGGCTCGATCCCAGAGCACCGGGATCACGCCCTGAGCCGAAGGCAGACACTTAACGACTGCACCACCCAGGCGCCCCACAATCATGAATTCTGTCAGAGAATTCTGAACATACATTCATGTTAATTACAGATAAAATTTTTGGTTCATTTAAATAGGATACTGTCCACATACAGAATCATTACTTTTTCATGAATATCAAAGCGTGAAATCACCTCCACAAATTTCAGATTACTAAATTTTGATTTAAATTATTTTTTAAAAGATTTTATTTATTTGAGAGAGAGAGAGAGAGAGAGACAAAGCACAAGCAGGTGGATGGGCAGAGGAAGAGGGAGAAGTAGACTCCCCGTTGAGCTGGGATCCCTATGCAGGGCTCCATCCCGGGACTCCAGGATCACGACCTGAGCTGAAGGCAGATGTTTAACAAACTGAACCACCCAGGTGCCCCTGATTTAAAATAATATTAGACTATGCCATGTGTAGTTCAAAAACTATGCATTATTTAATATTTTACAGTTATAATGTTGAGAAGTGAAAACAGTTGTGTTCCATTTGAAATTGAAGAAAAATCTTCATTCACCCTCTTTTTTATAGTTATTTTCACAATATCCAGTCCAAAATGATAAAGTAGCTTGCAGACAAATCAGAAAATGACATAGAATTCAAAAGGAGTAAGTTAATAAAAATGTAGAATATTCTTCCTATTCTTATAGAAATTGTCCGTTTTCTTCCATCACGTCATATATTTTGACTGGATTTGTATTGAAAAACTTTTGCATTTTGATGTTAAAAATTTAGCCAAAGGGTATTTTTTGTTAAATATTAAAATAATAGAGCACCTGTGCAAAGTTTTTTTCACATAATCATGTAATATACTTATCAATAGATTATCATAAAGAAAATTATTAATTATGTAGAAACTAGGCTAAAATTAGGTTATTAAGGTTTTATTTTTGTTTTCTGAAGAATAACTCAGTACTAGATAAGCATTATAGGAGACACAAAAGCTTTATTTTCTTTTCCTAATTTTGAGGTAGATGTTATCCTAATAGTTTTTCACTGATAATGGAATATGATAGGTTTTGGATACAGTGCTTGAAATACCAATACATGTCCAAAGAAATAAGGATAAAAGCATTATTATCGTAGTCTTTCAAAAATAACAAAATTCACTGAGCATTACAAAGCTTCCTTAAACAAACATACTGCACAACTGTAACTATCTCTCCATCAGTGGGAACCATGACCTGCTGCCATTTATCCAATTAGATACATTCCAGAGGTAATGGTATTCTTGAATCATTTTATTAGCTTTCAAGCAGTACTCATGAGAAGAATAATATGGAATCAAGAAGAACTGAAAAATGCCTCTTTTCTTCTTCAACCATTCATCTCTGTGGGCAGGCATCAATATCTATTACATTATCAGTGTGAATGCTTGCTACAGATACAGTAGGATGCCTGATTTCCATTTTTTCCTCAACTTACCTCAGTTCCAAAGTTCATCATCTCCAGGGAAGTACAGTTACTTCCCACTGAGTACTCTTTCAGTCCCTCATCTGACTTGAATTTGTGCCATAAAAGCATAGTCAGTATTCAGTGAATTAGGGCATGCCTGTGAGCAACCCATTCTCATTCTGACTAGTAGATTTTCATTTTAAGGGGAAGACAAGCAATGCCTTTTGATTCTCACTCCATGAAATTTCTTCTCACCATGGGTGATTATGATTGAGTGGCCGTTACACATCTCTGATCACATTTGTATTCATCTTACATTATTTTGTCTTCTATAAAAAAATAATCCAAATATAAGAGTATTTTTAAAATTTTCACTTACAAATCAAAGTGAATTATGTTCATTAAAGAGCTGTAGCATTATTGAAGCAAACCAGATATGGTAGTTACAGCAATTGACTATGCTTCTTTCAATATACCAAAATACTCTAAACAGAAAATAATTTTGGAGATAAAAGTTACTGTCCTTGATATTGAATTGTAGCATAGTATATTACAGTTTTAATGAAAATAGCTGTAATTGCACAGCTTTCTAATATTTCATAATATGCTTTCTTAATTATTTGTGATAATAAAATAGTTAATATAATCATAATTATCTCTTGCTAAATTATAAAAATTAAGGATAAGACTAATGACCTGGATTAATTTATTTTCTCTTTTTCTTGCTCTGGTTATAATTGAAGAGATTTTATTTTCAAAGAATTCTAATCCATCATCTATTGCTCAACTGAAATTTTAAAATCACTCTAAAACTGTTTGAAAACATCTATTTCATGATTCCCCAACTACTTACAAAGCAAGATATGTTAGATTCATTCTTTTTTAAATTTATAGTCATTCTATAAATGTTTTATTTATCTTTTAGGTAAACAAAAGAACAAGCTAAATATGCATAAGTAAAACTAATTATGTCAAATAATTAGCACTTGATAAATGAAATTCTGTCTGTATTGAAAGCAAGGAAGTGGCCCAGGCACATAGTAGGTGTTTACTACATAATTGGTACATTTGTATTATTCATATTATATATATTTCACACAAATGACAATCATTAGGTATATAATAATATTGTTAAGCCATGGGTTTTTTGTTTTTTTTTTTTTTTACACGGAAACAGACATTGTGTCCCTATTTCTACTCAATGAATTTATATATTCCCAACTTGACTCCTTTCTTTAGTTAGTATACCCACTGAAAGGCTGATTATTTTTTCTCTTTCTGTAAAGCATCAGTGGCTTTCTACCAGAGAGTAATATCAGAGAACTTGTTAGAGAGTGAATATTGGGTTTAGAGATAAGAAAGAAGGTAAGAGATTAAAAAAAAAAAAAAATCCACTTGCTATTTATAAGTAACTTACGGGACAGGTGCACATTGCAGTCTCTTAAAAACCACAGACAACATGGCATATGTATCATGTTGGAGGTGTGCAAACGTATGTGAAGACGTCAAAGAATCTGAGTGATTGTATTTCATGCTTTATATATTATGGTGGGGGGAGGGTTTCTCCCAGGTCTTTTCTCCCAGTGGTTTAGACTCTCGTATTAGCTCTATTCAGTTCCAATTTATGGTTTTCCATTCATAGGTTATTTGAATCTTCTGTATCCAGATGGATCCATATTGAATTCTAACGCTATTATGGTGACTTAATCCACAGGCCATTCAGTGCCCTTTACTATTTTACCTCTGAAATCTCAGTACACATACTATCTGTTGATCTAGGAATCTTGCCTGCAGAACTCAAGTTGAGTCTCACCAGCAAGCTGAAGTAACATCTATTATGTCAGAGAAAGTATTCCTCTGAATATAGAGTACTTTCCAGAGTGTCATTTCCAATGACTGAACAGGTATTTGTTTATGGTATCAGTAAAAATTCCAGTTCTTTTAGCTTTTCTTATGCCTTTCATTTATTTAACTTTTATTACTTCATTCATGTATTTATTAAAAATAGTTACTAAGCCTTCCATCACGAAAACGTCTATAACCTTATGCCTACATTAATATAGTTACGGAGTCAGTCTCCATGGTTTATGATTTAGAGTGACACACAGGTAACATACAGTAAACATGAGTACACTGGCCTTTAGAAAATGTATGCTCTCATTTTCAAGTGTTCTTTACTGTTTGGGTCATAAAGAAAATGATTTTAACATTCGCAGGGGAATAAACATACACTCATAGTTTGAATTTCTGACAATTGGAATTCCCTAGCTCGTGTAATGAGATTATTCCGCCTCCTATTTTGGGTCACTAAATAATCTAAAATACTAGTATCCCCTCCTTCTCTATTAACATACTGATGTATTAATACTTATTTCAGCAAACATCAAATTTCTACTTCAGGCCAGGCACTATTTTAAGTGTTGGTGATAAAATGTGAATACAAAAGATCCCGTAACCTTTGTCTTCATTGAGTTTAAAATCCTTAAAAAGCCATGTGAAACTTATTTTAAACCACATTTTATTAAATAGACTTTATTAATTAGGTAAATTTCTCTGCAAACCTAAATGAGAGAATTAGTGTTAGGGTTTCTGAGATTCTCTTGGAAGTCAGACTAAAATCGAACATTTGTCATCCCAATGAAATACTTTTCTAGATACAGATTCTTTTTCTATGTAAATTGGTAATTTTCTCAGTAAACATATTTCTAAACAGACTTGCTGAATGTTAGATACCTGAGTTGATGGTTTCAAAATATTTATTCATGGGAATCTTTCTGCAAAATCACAACACAAAGGAGACCAACAATTCTGCCTACTTAAGTAGCTGAAACAGTTCTTTAGAGTCTTATAACAAGAATGAATCTTTGCTGGAAAGGAAGTCTTGCATTCAGACAAATTTTTGGGATAATGAGTTGGATGCTAGAATACACTGAGTAGCTTTAAAAATCATCTACAGTCATTTCACAGACTTTTATGCCTTTTAGATTTGCCTCAATTTTATTTTTTTATATTTTAGACTTATTTCTTCAACTGAAATAACAAAAGTACAGTTAACTGGTTATAAAGAAGGCTTTGAGATACTTTTAATTGACATTTTTGTAATGCCTAAAATATTCCTATATGGCAAATTCAGTGCTTAGGAGAAAAAATGAAGTCCATTTTTTCTTTCTTCCCTAATATTCATTCTCCCATTCTCCATTTAAAGCACCTTGTTAAAATTTACTAGGCATATAACCACCAAAAATTAAAACAAAACAAAACAAAAAAACAAAACTCAATTTCCCACCCTCCTCTGCCACAGTCTGTCCTTATGATCTCAGTCCAAAGGTGATCTAACCTACTGAAAAGCGTCTTCAAATGGAAGGGAATTCTTTTCTGCTTTCTCATGCGTCTTCTGAAGTTTGTAAAGCAGACTCAACAATATTTGATTGAAATGTCTAAGTCGTCTTTAGAACAAGATAGAAAAAAGAAGGAGGATTTATCCATGATGGTCCAAAAAAAAAAAAAAAAATCATGCTAACTCCAAGTTGCCCATACTTACGTGAGAGAGAAACTTTGATCTTTTTGAATCCATTGTTACTTTGAGTTTGCTGTCACCCTCAGCCTAACCTAATTTTCCCTAATATACTCTCCATACTAGAAATTATAGCACTTATTTATCACTCAATCCATATTGAATTAATGTGCTTGAGCTCTGGGAGAAATAATGTAAAAATGTAATATCATTGTTGTAAGTTGGGTTCCCCAGAAAAACCTTAGGTGAGGATTCTTGTGCAGGTGCTTATGAAGAATTTCCTGCCAGAAATGAACACATAAGGGAGTAAAAGATCAGGTCAAGAGAGAAAAACACCAAGAACACATGTGATGTTAGGCAAAGTCCCATCTTCAGCACAATCATGCAGCAGAACCCTGCGGTATAATTTATGCCTCAGAATTTGGTTCGACTCCAGACAACAGAGATGGGCTTTCCTGCTCTGGCAGCAGTCAGTCATTGGAGACTGAGAGTGTAGGCTAAAAATTCTCAGGTACTTTGGAACTTCTGTCTTGTAAGCAAATGTTTCCGGTAGTCCAAGGGCAGTTGTAGAAAAAGAGTCTAGGTGCCAGACTTCATAAGTGAGTACATCAGAGCTTGAAAGATGTTGCCCAAAAGTACTCAGAGACCTAGAGAAACATAGTGCTGCAGTTAACATAAGAGAAACATAGTCCAGAAATCATTTCCCTAAACATAGTTGCCATACTTTTTGGTTTGACTATTATCTAATTAAGAAAAAATGACAAAATCCATTCTTAGGGAATGATACAAATGCAAAAGAAAGACCTAAATAAAATTTTAAATTACAAAGGTATACCTCAACTCTTCATATTTTGAAGGGCTACATTGGGCATTGTACTTAGATCAAATAGGCAACTGCTTTCTTGGATTTATGGTAAGAATGGCAAGATAAGTCAGACTCTAAGTTATAACCTGTTGTTAGTTCTGCATTTTGACTTTAATTTGTCATTTGCCGTTCCAACCCATTTCTTTCAGAAAAGTCAAAGGCAGCTTTACAACTTTTCTTTTCTTTTTTTTTTGATATAAGCTATTTAACTGAATTTGTTGGCTTAGCAAAACCTAATGAATCCCTTTAGCTAATGAATTGCCCAAAATGTACCAAGCAAATAATTTGTGAATAATCTTGAAATTGTAGAATATAGGTAGTGACTTAAAAGTTCTGAAATAGGGGTCACCTGGGTGCCTCAGCTGGGCAAGTGTCTGCTTTCAGCTCAGGTCATGATCCCAGAGTACTGGGATTGAGCTCCACATCAAGCCCCACCTTGGCTCCCTGCTCAGCAGGAAGCTTGCTTCTCCCTCTCCCTCTGCCTACCTTTCCCCCTGCTTTCTTTCTGTCAAATAAATGAGTAAAATCTTTAAAATTAAAAAAAAAATTCTGAAATAGTCTTGATGCATCTAGGAATGTATCACTAAGGGAAGTTACAAAATGAAAAATCAGTCTAGAATGGTAACATGGAGAGAGGATAAATGTATACAAATTCAAATTTTTTTAAATATCTAAATCCTATGCAAATCAATGTATAAAATTTTTGCAGGAAGAAATAAAACACTTTTACTCCTATCTACATTTTTTTTCTTTCAAGAAAGAAAAAAAAAATCTAAAACAGGGACTCTAAGAACCTTGAGTACAGTTGTTACCTTGTTAGCAACACAAACTTAATATCTGTTTCTTCTATTTTATGAATCGATATTAAAATTAGCTACAACTGCATGGCTTTCTTTGAATTTATTGATGTTAAATTCTAGTAAATTTTAGAATATCAGGGGATATACCAAAAATAGAACACACAATTCAGAATTATTTTCTACTTTCTCTAGAACTAGTACTGTAATAGCAAATATTAGAATAAAATATTTCTTCTGAGCTTTGTTTCCATAGATATTTGAACTCAGCTTCACAAAAGAGTTAACACATTACAGATCTTCTGGAATGATTCATGTTTGTCTGCATTTTAAATGACAGATTTTGCTTAAATCAGATGGATGTTTATTGATAGATCTTCATTAAATCAGAAGGATGATTATTGATTCAAGCCCTATTTCTCCATGAAAATCATAAATCTGAAATAATGATATTCATTGTACTTTAGAATTCTAGAGAAGCCTGAAAACAGAAGGAATCCACCTAATGTTTTAAAGATCTATAAAGAAAATTGAGATCATTTTCATCTTTATTCACTTTTTAATGTTCCAAGTTATCTTTACTTTGAAGTGTCAGGTGAAGTCAATATGAGTCAAATCCGGCACTATCCATCTGGGGCAAGGGCTTTACTCCTCAGAGCATTACTTACCTTGTTTGTATTAAAAAAAAAAAATCAAGTGTTTCTGAAGGTTATATGAGATAATGAATATAATGACCTGTAAAAAAGGTGGTAGAAGGTGGTAGAAGTCTTTAAAAAGTGTATAACAGATTCTAATATTTGGACATTGGCCTACTCTTGCTATTTATGGCTGGCTTAGGATTTAAATGTTTTATTCAAACAAGGCAAAAGCCAACAGTTCTCAAATAAATGGCTTCTTTGTTTTATATTTGGAATATTGCCAATTACTAACACTTCAAAACCTTCACTTCTTGATAATTAACATTTAAAATTTTATGATAGGAATGAATTAGTTGATGGCAAGATTGGGTCATCAGAGTCACAGAATTATCTCCCATCCCTTTTTTTTTTTTAACTGTATCTGGAAGAAATTTTGTTTTAATTCATGATCATAATGCAAAATATCCATATTTAAAAGAAATACATCTTTAATTCATTTCAAATTCTGTTGATCTCTTATTTTATCAACAAAGAGAGTTGAATTATCAAATGAAAGGTAAAATTATAAAAACTGGAAAGAAAATAGTCTTGGAGTAGTAGCTCTAAGTTATTGTTGAGCCTGTTTTTCCTTTCAATTGAACCATATTCTAAGTGAGAAAAAAATTGAGAGGAAGAAAGGGAAAATAGTCATAAGAAATCCAAAGTGTCTACGCTGTCTTTGAGGTCTTTTTGTTGGAAAAGGCCCATTTTAAGCACCCACATTATAGAGGATCTATGTTTTTAAAAATAGTTTGTAACAAGTATTCTGATTTAGAAATACGTTTTTTTAATGTGGCACAAATTCAATTTTCATTTATAAATTTTTTTTTCTTTAGTGATACTCCTTTTGTTCTAAGAATATTGCAAAAGCAATTTTTTTTAATTTGATGAAGTCTTCTTTGATGTTATATTTCCTTGAATAAAACTCTTCAGGTATTTATTATAAGTTATATTTGAAGGAAGTTTATTATATCCATATTAGGTGTTTCTTAACCTGTGAAAGACAAATAATTATATATGCGTCATCCAGATATGATTACATGATTCATCTATTCACCATATAATTATTTGTCATTTCAAATTCCTCCAACCTTGCACCCATTGTGGAGTTTTATATCATGTAATACATGTGAAATCATGAGACAGACAATATATAATCAACTTTTTAAATTAACATGATTTGTTCATTTTTTCAAAGTACCTTTTAATTCATCTTGTATTTACATATGCCAAAGCTGAATTCATCAGACTTCATGCAAATATTTTTAAGTTGTCTTATTTAAAATTTTATTTAATAATTTAAATATCTAGCTGCTGTTTCAGAGTATGCTTTTCTAATTCACATTGTTTTTACCCATTCATTTCATATAAATAAGCCAAGTTTTTCCTCAAACCTCATTAGTCTCATATTTCACCTGCCACATTACCTCAGGGAATTTTCTCTATTTCAGATATATTCTCTATCCAATGCTATTTTTCACCTGAATGAGGATTTTCTGTTTTAACAGAAGCAGTGGCTTCCTGATTCTAACTTTTCTATATAAGCGAAGTAGATCCCTGATTTTGTTGTAACTGGACTTAACAGCTTCTGTCATCTGATGACTGGATCACTGTATCTCTGTGAACATACAGATGATTCTGAATGGGATGTTATAGAAAGTGTGGTTTATTACCATGAAAACAGTGACTTTGGTTTAAGGACTAATGGCTAGTTTAAGGATATTGTAGTCCAGACAAACCCATTCATGAGTGTTACATGTCACTGATACAGTCGTATTAATTCAGGGTCATTTACCTCTAGTTGACTTCGCAATTTTCACAAGTTCTAAATTTTCAAATAAAACAGAGGGGGGAAAATGGGCCTGTTTCCAGAAGGCTTGACTCAAACAGTAAATAATTTTTAAACAGTCTAGACTACTTAAACTTGTAATGAATGCTGGGTTTATGTGAGTGAGTAGGGGGAATATCGAGAGAGATTTTAAAGCAGTCCCTCTCCAACTGTATTTACTAACATCTGCATTCCAAATTCTGTGCTTAGGGTCACAGCAGACAAAGTAAAAAACAAAAACAAAAACAAAAACAAAACAACTTTCCTTCACAGAGCTTGTAGGGAAATTGACAAGCAGTTACAAGATAGTGAAAATAAAGGGCTTAGATTGGAGAAGCACAGTGTACTAACTTTGGTAAATGTTATGGTTCCTAATCCAGATTTAGCAGAGTGTGTTATTAAAAATTTAACTTGATATCTGGGGTATGTACATAAGTAACACACACCTATTTCCACTGCATTGTATGGGGCTGTTCTAGCCATCACCATTTAGTGGACCATGGGAAAGGTGAATTCTATCACTTGGATTTTTCTTCTAATGGAGAAGTCAACTACCACTTAGACTTCTTGAAGTGGAAGTCTGAATCATAAATGGCAAAACTATCACCTTATCTTAAAATAGAAAAGCTACAAAAGAAAAAAATAAATATATGCATTTAAAATCCAGATTCTTCTTTGTCACTGGAATGTTTATGCTGATATTTATAGCCTGAATATATTTCTCAAAATGTTAAATTTATTAAACACTATATGTGTGTGTATATATATATATATACACACACATATATGTATGTCACAGAATGTGCTGCCAGAGCTCATGAATTTTCTCTAAAGAATTGATCTGGAAGATCTGTCCATATTATTTACACTTAGCATGTTTTTGTCAGTATTGCAATTTTGGGGCTTTTTCACTACAGTGGGAGCTAATCCCAATTCATGTCAGCTGAAACCTGGATGAGCGGAAGTGTAAGGGACCTGGTGAACATTCTCTACATTACTCCAGTATCAAGACAGATCACTTGATTTTATCAAGTTGGCTTACTTACTCCAAAAGCAGCTTCACAGAATACAGTGGGTTTTGCTTTTAGTTCTTGTAGATGATTGATGTAAAAAATGAGTTTTTTAAATTCTGCATTTAAATATATTCTCCCAGTTATATTTGCCATGTATAACCTTGTGATTCAGGTCATCATTTGGAAAAATAAGACAAGTAACAATGGTTTTATAGGAATTAAATGACTTACAGCATATGAGGGCCTTAGAAAAAGAATAATATGTTAAGCTGTCAGTATACTTTAGCCATTATTAATATCATTGTGATATATATATTTTTTGATTATTTTAAACATGGCTTTGGTTACATAATAATTCCTTATTTGTATTCAGTGGGTAATATGAATAGATTTTATTCTTCTAAATATTAAATATATTCAAATCGGGTTCTTTTAAGTTGCCCTATAATCTTTAATATATTGGTATGAATTGTCACATCCTTGGGAGGGACTGTTTTTTACGATTTTTCAACTTTCTCACTGTGTGCGTGCATGTGTGTTTCTTTGTTGAGTTTGTCTTTCCTGCATATTATTTTTCTGAGGGGGTGACTGGTGCATCTCTTGGTAGCAGTGGTTTATATTTAGTCTGCGTGCATGTGCGTTAATTTGTCCTGATCTTAAAGTATTCTCCTGCCTTGAATCAGTTATTCCATTGGAGCAGCATGGTGAGGAATGGATGATTTTTTTTTTCTGCAAACATGGCTAAGTTTGAAAGAGTTAGCTTGGTACCCATTTGTGCATAATCCTTCTTTGATTTGCAACAGGAAGCCCAGAGTGGGCTCTCTATAGAACTCTGGGGCATTGGCCCTAGCTCCTATCTAACAATGGCTTTCAAACCACATCTCCTAATGTTTGCTTTGAGGTCTGCCCAGCATCCGTTTTGCAATTTTATTTCTCCTACATTCAGTGTTACAGATTTTCTCTTTATTCTAGTTCTGGAGATTTCTCTTTGTTGCCTTTGTAATTGGGAATATGTTTTGAAGAATTTTTTTTCATTTCAGTAACACTGACCATGTTAAAGTGTTTTGAGCAGTAAGTAGGTATATGTTCATATGTGCGCAAGCTTCTATCTTGACCTTGAACTTGATAGCTACAGTGCTTTTTTTTTTTTCTTTCTTCTTTTTTAAACCAGGTATATCAAGGATTGTTATGGCCTATGACTGGCAAATTAGAAGCACAATTAGGATGGTAATTTAAGGAATTGTAAAATCTACCTTAAATTTATTGGCTGCCTTGAGTGTTAGTTTAATATCAAGAAATGGACAAAACTGAATTTAAAACAACCAAGCAATGTAATTGTTTTGTAGTGCTCTGTGGCTCATCAATTTATTATGTACTATATCCTGATAAGAAGGTAATAATAACACTAATATTGGTAATAAAAACACCTAACACTTAAGAGCACTGATTAGGTGATAAATACTCTTCTGATTGCTTCAGATTTATCTCCTTGAATTCTCACGGCCATTATTTGAGGGGTTACTTCTGTTATCTCCATTCCGCAGATGAAGCAACTGAGTGAAGAAAGTTAAGCAATTTGCCTGAGGTCACATAGTCATACGTTGAGTATCTGGGATTAATTTAACCCAGGCGCCTAGGTTGGCTTAAAAATTGATGATTTTATCATCTATGCTATAACTTATTAATATTAAATCATGTTGACAATTCTAATTTATTGCATACGTTGACAGAAATAAACCAGACTCCTGCTTCTGAGACTCAGAAGACATGGCTGTATTTTTGACAGCTTCGGGTTTCATTGTCATGTGCTCTGTCGAAAGCTATAAGAATGAAAATGGTACTATTTTTAAATCAAGATGATTGATAGACTACATGGATTATTTCTATATAATCACTACATGAATTATATTTTAATTTTTGTAGAACTTATAGCATTGATCTCTTGGAAAAGAATATTTTCACTGAACAATAAACTAGATAATGGAAATATTAGTGGGAAGAGGTACTGTTTATCAGAGGCTGTTTGGGGCAATTTTTAGCCTTTTTTATAGATAAATGGCATTAAACACACCCAGTTGTCAGATTGCCATTCTGTGGTGAATATTCTGACTGTGAGAGTTTTCAAAGCATAAGACCAACCACAGTAGCATTTAGATGGGGGCGTTACTGTCCACCAGAGGAGGTTAGCATCCTTTTTGTTTGCTTGACATAAATCTTTGTACAATAACAAATGAGCTTCTATTCCTGCTGTTTTTCAAATTCAAGCTTTGTTCCTTTTTGCTATTTCTGAGGCAGATGTATCACAAGAGGGGGTGGGAAGAGAGAGGGTGAGAACTTAGAAAACATTCTTAAAGTGAATATTGCTCACCCAGAGACAGACACCACAACGATATTGCATCAGTAACTCAAATCTTCTTGACTTTTTAATTAGATTCATAAGTCAAGAAAATGGGGCTTGGTGTTAAAATATAGCTTAAAACATCACTCTAATTAAATATCATTTTAATGGAATTCTTTTTGAATATTAATAGTGAAATGGAACTTTTCTTGTATTATATATTTTACCTGACACATATATACTAACATATATACATGTGATTATAAATAAGTAGAATCCTTTATCTGACAGAGAGAAAAAGGGAGCTATGTTCTATACATTAATTTTATACTTGACTGTATTCTCTTGTTTATAGTAATTTCAGTTGATTCTAAAAATCATTCCATTATACAGTCATATCAGTGGTGGTGAGTAGCAACAGTTTTACCTGTTCTTTCCAATTGTTACATTTGTAATTTCTTCCTTTGTCTAGTGTAAGCTGATATTTCCAATAGGATGATAAAAAATAGGCACAATAGTGAGTTCCTATTGTTGTTTCGGTTCTGGCTTTAGAGGATGTGTCTCAGGTGTTTTTTTGTTTCCCTGTTGTGTATGATGTTGGCTTTTGGGATGAAATAGTGTGTCAGCTCATTAAGGTAGTTCCTGTTGCTTAGTGAATCTTTATTTAGCACACATACTGAATTTTGTCAAATGCTTTGTCGTCATTTGCAAAGAGGATATGTTTTTCACTGGGTTTATTAATATGAATGATTGTTATTTATTTTCCATCACTGAACTCTTTTTGCATTTCTGGGACAAACTAATGTGGTCATGTTTTACCAGTCTGCTAAATTCTGTTTGCTAATAGTTGAAGACTTTTGCATTTGTGAGGTTGGTATGCAATAACTTATTTTGGGGGCAGTCTTTGTTAGATTTTCATGAAAATGTTATACATGATTCCAAATTAGGGGCACCTGGGTGGCTTAGTTGGTTAAGCCTCTGATTTTGGCTCAGGTCATGATCTCAGGGCCATGAGATCGAGCCCATGTTGGGCTGGGTGTGGAGCTTGCATAAGGTTCTCTCCCTCTCCTTCTGCCCCTTCCCCACCCCCACACATATGCACGTGCACGCTTGCTCTCAAAAAAGAAAAAAAATATATATATATATATACATATATATATTAAAAATACCAAAACTAATTTTAAAGTGTTCCTTCTTTCTCTATTTTATATGTATTAATACAGTATAAGAGTTGTCATATCTTTAAATGCTTATTTGAATTTACCAGGGAGAAAATTTCTAAACTTGGAGCCTTAGGAAGGTTAGGTCTGAAAAATTACATCATTGTAAATAAGCCTGTTATAAGTTGTTTTTGGCAATGCATATTTTTCTAGAAAATTAACCATATTTTACAATTTAAAAATACATTTGCATAGAGTTAACTAAATTGTCATGATTTTGTCTTTTTTATTAGTATTTGGTGATTATTTTTAGCTTTAATAAGATTTTTATTCAGTCATCTGATTATCCATAAATTTATCTGCAAATTTTTAAAATAATTAACTTTTAAATTTCTGTTAGTGCTATTTTGTTTTTTTAAAGTAAATTTTATTTTAGAATAATTTTAGGTTTAACAGAGAAGTTACAAAGAAATTATAGAAAATTCTCCTATAGCCTTATCAAGTTCCCATCATTATTGTCTCACATTATCATGGTCCATTTCTCAAAACTAAGAAATTGACACTGTAACATTACTACTAACTAAATTGTGTATTTTATTTGGATTTCATCATTTTTTCTATTTATTTTCTCTTTCAGTTCTGGGACCCAGTCCAGGGTACCACACTACATTTAGTTTTTATATTATTATGACTTTTTATTTTTTATTTATTTATAACTTTTTATTTCGGGATAGTTGACATACAGTGTTACCTTAGTGTCAGGTGCATTAGTGATTAAGCTTCTCCATATGTTATGCTATGCTCACCACAAGTCTAACTACTATTCTGTCACCCTACAATGCTATTATAATATTTTTTGGCCATATTCCCTATGATGTGCCTTTTATTCCCATGACTTACTCATTCCATAACTTGGAGCCTGTATCTCCCATTTGCCCATCTGTAACCCCTCTTCTCTGGCAATCATCAGTTCCCTTTATTTATAGGTCTCATTCTGCTTGTTGTTTATTTATTTGTTTGTTTTAGATTCTACATATGAGTGAAATCATATGGTATTTGTCTCTTTCAATCTGACGTATTTCACTTACCATAATATCCTCTATGTCCCATAATGCCCTCTAGATTGCTGCAAATGGCAAGATCTCATTCTTTTATGGCTGCATAATATTAGTGCTACTTTTCTTATTTTTTTAATAGCACACAAAAAAGGATATATTGGTTTTCCTTATAATTAATTTAAAACCTATATATAATTGAGTGACACTTATTTTGATTTTTGATTTATAGTAATTTTATGTTTTCTTTCTATAAACAGCCACCTAAATATATAAAACAATGTACAGTCTCTATATAGTATCTATACTATGCTAAATACTATGTATTGTAGTAGAGTATATACTATACTATATAGTAACTACATATAGTTATATGTGGTCATGCGTAGTTACATATGTATGTATATGTAGTAATTTACAATAAAAGATTAATTCAGTGGCAACTTGGGGTGCTCAAATACTGTACATCAAACGAAAAGGACATACTCTTGACATACTTCTGGGAGATAATCTATAAAACATTGGAATATTCTGCCTGATAATATCTTTGAAGTGTGTCTGTATACTTCTGTATTTAGGATGTTTGGCTATGCCAGACAATTTGCAGTAACAATGTGATTAATGATGAATGTTTGTTAATCTTGCAAATGTTTTCCTCAAGAAGGATCATGGTAACAATATTTCTTCATATGGTTTTATATTTATTTTTATTTTTTATTGTTTTTGTTTTTTCAAGTTTTAAAAAATTCTAGTTAGTTAACATACAGTGTAATATTAGTTTCAGGTATAGCAGTTAGTGATTCAGCACTTCCATACAACACCCAGTGCTCCTCACAGCAAGCGCCCTCCTTAAGTCCCATCATGGTATGTTTTTTTTAAATTACTGAATTTATATTTGAATATAGCTTGTCTTGATAAAATTCTCATTTTCCACTTTTTCTCACTGAATATTCTGTAGATATTGCTAAGTTTTCATAGAAAATTTGATAGCCTAGGTTTTTTTTCACTTAAAGTAGGAAACTTGACTCTCCAAAGGGTTTTTTTTTTTAATTTAATTTCCATAAACTTAAATTAATTAGGATATGCTTTATGCGGGCACTTGTTTTTGGCTCATGGTGATCTCATTGAATGTATATGTCTCATATGCTTAGGATTGGCATCCCCTTTTTTGGAAAAAAAAAAAAAACAGAAAAAGATGGGAAGTACAATTTGAAAAAGCTTTTCTGACTCTATTAAGGAAGTCAGACTATTCTAAATCCATACTATTTATGTGGGATTTCTTAGGTATATCCTGGAAAGTTGGCATTTCATGCTAATTTTACTTTTATCTTTTCTTTTTTTTTTTTCCTTTTTCATCCTCCTTCTACTGCCTCCTCCTCTTCTACAACCAACACATCTTGTTCATCTTCTTTTTCTATTTCCTTGTATTGTAAATTAATTTTTAAAAAAATTTCCGTAGATAATATTTGGCTATTCTATGCAAGGGAAAGGCAATGAAACATTTATCATTGTTTGTGTTGAGACAGAGTTATTTTCTTTTGGCTGAAAGTTTAAACAGATGTATACTGGTTTTCTGAGGTAGCATGTACTTTTGACAATGGGAATGAAAACTACAGACTCTTTAAGGGATATTTTTAAATAAATGAAACATAAACCTCTTTAGAATAGTTGCTAGTATTACTAATAACAATGAAACAAATTTCACTGAGATTAAGAAGTTGGGACGATGACAATTTTATCTATTTTTATTAATGTTTTTGAAACTATGACAATTTTTATAAGTCATTATCAGAATGATTTACCTATGTTTATATGTAAAAATATATTACTCAAATTGAGTTTTTCAAATCACTTTTGAGAAATGGTTAAATAAAAATGGTTAAAAGAAAAAATTTTAAATGTTTAAGTATTGTTTAAATAATTATCAGAGACTTATTATAAAGCTTATAACTGTTTTCTGCCACACAATTTGATGTATTTGTAGACATGACTACCTGCTACTCATGTCTTGACACTAACATTAACTAAAATTGTCCTCTGGTAATACAGAATTCTGCTGTGTCTTTACCCTGATAAACCTGATGGATAAGTATTTACATTTTAATCCTATAAAGTGTATTATTGAAATTTGTTTTGACACAAAGAAAGCAAAAATGAGAAGAAATAATATACTCTCATTGAAATAAAATTTCTTAACTTAATATGCAAATGATGCCTCCATGCCAAGTAATTACATGATACCATGTACTAGGAACAGAGGTTTTTATGGTGTTCCAAATAGAAAAAGGCAGTGATAGAATATGCTTATTGCACAGTAGACATTCAAAGAGAAATGAGCTGAATGTACCATCTTTACACATTCAACAGACTTACTGCACAGATTCCCTCTTTGCTCATACCCACTTACAGTATATTCAGATAAGAGTCTTGATAAATATTTTCTTTATTGGCACTATTTATATGTCTTGTAATAGAAAACCAGTTCTAAGTAACTGAAGCAAAACTGGAAGCTTAGTGGTTCATGAATCTAAAAGTTCCAGAGATAGGTCTGCTGGCAAACATGCTCGATTATAGACATAGTAAATGTCATCAAGACATTGTATTTTGTATCCTTTAGCTTTGTTTTCAGGTGTATTGGCTTCAGTGTCGGAGTAAACTAAGCCCACATTGTAGAAAAGATTGCTACTTGTTTTGCCAGAAAGACAATTAGTATGATGCCAGTATTTCTATTCAAAATCAGCAGTCTGATTCTAATTTGGCCAAGTCGATTTACCAGAGCATGCCTAAACCATGATCTGTGTTCCCAGGTGGAAGAATTCATCTAGAGCAAACCTAGATATTATGCCCAATGCTGGAATAAAATGATAGAATCAAATCAGCTTGAATCAGCTGAACCAGGAATGAACAAATGTTTTACCAAAAATAAAGATACAGTAGAACAGGAGGCACATGCCCAAAGTCAAAATAATACATTCATTGCGATATTCCATGAAGAAATGCTCATGGAAAAATATTTTTTCTTTAGTAAAACATTCTGGATATTAAATAGATTGCCTCTTCAAAACTTAAGAAATAATTGGTTATATTAACTTATTTTAAAAATGATTTTATTGAAGTACAGTTAACATATATTATATTAGTTTCATGTGTACAATGTAATAATTCAACAATTTTATACATTACTGATTTCTCACCATAATAAGTGTAGTCACCATCTGTCACCATACAGCATTATTACAATATTACTGACTGTTCCTCATGCTATGTTTTTCATCCCAGTGACTTATTTATTTTATAACTGGAATTTTGTACCTTTTAATTCCCTTAACCATTTCATGCATCCCCCCAAACCTCTCCCCTCTGGCAGCCACCACTTTGTTCTCTGTATTTATGATTCTCTTTCTGATATGATCATTTGTTTTGTTTTTTAGGTTCCACATATAAGTGAAATCATGTGGTATTTGTCTTTCTCTATCTCATTTGTTTCACTTAGCATAATACACTCTAGGTCCATCCATGTTGTTGCAAATGGCAAGATCTATGTTATTCTTGTGTATGTAATCACACACACACACACACACACACACACATTATTCACTTCATATATCCATCTGTAGATGGACTCTTAGGTTGCTTCCATATGTTGGCTATTGTAAATAACACTGCAATAAACATATGGGTGCATATGTCTTTTCAAATTGGTGACGTTGTTTTCTTTTGGAAAATACCCAGTAGTGAAATACTGCATTGTATGGTATTTCTATTTTTAATTTTTTTGAGGAAATTCCATACTGTTTTCAACTGTGGTTGCACAAATTTGCATTCCCAACAACAATGCATGAGGGTTCCACATCCTCACCAGCATTTGTTGTTTCTTATTTAGTTGTAGCCTTTCTAACAGGTCTAAGTTGATATTGTGGTTTTAAGTTGCATTTCCCTGATGATTAGTGATGAAGAGCATCTTTTCATATGTCCTGTTGGCCATTTGTATATCTTCATTAAAAAGTGTCTGTTTAGGTCCTCTGCCCATTTTTAATCATATTACTTGTTTTTAGTGTATGTTGAGTTATATAAATTCTTTATATATTTCCTCTATTAACCCTTAATCAGATATCATTTACAAATATCTTCTATTCACTAGGTTGACTTTTTCTTTGTCAATGGTTTCCTTCACTGGGCAAAAGCTTTTTATTTTGGCATAGTTCCAATAGTTAAGTTTTGCTTTTGTTTTCATTGCCTCAGAAGACACATCTAGAAAAATGTTGCTTAGGCCAATGTCAGAGAGATTATTGCCTATGTTTTCTTTAAGGAGATTTATGATTTTAGATCTCACATGTAGGTCTTTAATCCAGTTTGATTTTATTTTTGTGTCTGGAATAGAAAGTGGTCCAGTTTCATTCTTTTGCATGTAGGGGTCCACTTTCCAACACCATGTATTGAAGACTGTCTTTTCCCCATTTTATATTCTTGCCTCCTTTGTTATAGGTTGACTATGTAAATGTGGGTTTGTTTCTGGGCTCTTTATCCTGTTCCCTTGGTCTACATATCTATCTTCGTGCCAGTACCATACTGTTTTGATTACTATAGCTTTGCAGTATATCTTGAAATCCTGGATTGTGATATCTATAGCTCTGTTTTTTTTTTTTTGTTTTTTTTTTGTTTTTTTCAAGATTGTTTGGCTGTTTGGGTTCTTTTGTGGTTCCATGCAAATTTTAGAATTATTTTTTCTAGTTCTGTTGAAAATACTATTTGTATTGATAGGGATTGCATTGAATCTGTAGATCGCTTTGTATAGTATGAACAGTTTGACAATATTCATTCTTCTAATTTATGAGCATGGTTTGGCTTTCAGTAATTGACACATTTATTATTCTGCAATGATAATATTGATTAATGTTATGGTTTATCACCCTCAAAATAAAATCCACTCAACAAGTAAATATGGAAAAATATAAATGCATATTTTTTATTAAACCCAGATTAAAGAATTGAGCCAAGCAATAAAATATTGTTTATAATATTAAAATACATTGAATTAGATTTAATAAGTTTAATTTTCTTTCATATAATTAATAAATTGATTTTTGAATGAAAATTAAGATAGGATTTTGAAAACGAGTTATGTTAATGGATATGTAATTTAATGATTTAAAAAAGATCATGTCAGCGTGGGTACATAAGAATTTTATTTCCTATTTAAAGTGTATCCTAATATCATTAAAGTTTGAGATATATTATGTGGCACATCATACAAATGTCCACAAAATCACCGTGCCCTTCTATGTATATTCTTTGAAATATGACTTTGATGTTCTTACTGTCTAGAAATGAGATTTATTTCTCTACTACCTTGAATTGTAGCTTACTGTATGACTGCTTTTTATTAGCAGAATGCCATAAGATTGACGTCATGGGACTTTTGAAAATTGTCTTTAAGAGATCTTGCCTCTTTGGCTCTCATCCACTTGTTCCATAGCCCCTCAGAAGGCTATGAAAATGAGTCCCATGTAGTCTGTGAGGATAAAAAACCATGTGCAGCAAGAGGCTCAGTAATAAAGCACATATATTTATAGCGGACTGGTATTCAGTTATGAGAAATAGGGTAATCTTTCCATTAGTGACAACAGAGATGCACTTAAAGGCATTATGCTAAGTGAAATGTCAGGCAAAGAAAGACAAATATTATATGATATCACTTATATGTGGAATTGAAAAAAGCCAAGCTCGTAGAAACAGAGAATAGAATGATGGTTACCGGGAACTGGGACGGGGTGGGGATGGGGAGATGTTGATCAAAGAGTACAAACTTCCAGTTAGAAGATGAATAAGTTCTGGGGATCTAATGCACAGCATTGTGATTGTAGCTAACAGTAATAAATTATATACTTGAAAGTTGTTAAGAGAGTTAATCTTAAATGTTCTCACCACAAAAAAAGAAATGGTAATTATATGATGTGATGGGAGTGTTGCTAACTCAGTGTTAATCATTTTGTAATACATAAGAGTATCAAATCAACATGTTATACACTTTTAACTTACACAATGTTTTATGTTGACTATATGGTTATAAAACTAGAAGAAAAAGGTCACCACTAAGCACTAGACATACGAATGAGGCTATCTTATAGGATACACCACAAGAAGAAGGCGACTTCACTGAGTATCAGGCCAAGGCAATCAGAAATATCTGAGTTGAGCAGAGTAACCAACACACCTGACTCACAGGACTGTGAACAAATTAAGTACTGTTTTCAATTGGGAGCGGTGAGATACACAAAATAGGTAACTCACTCTGTTTTAGAAGTGGGTGAGATTTTTGTCAAAATTACTCTTTTAAAAAGTTATTTTGTAATAAACATGAATAAATAATGAAAGGTGTAAAGGATTTGAGATACGAAGTTTCTTTTTTAAAGTTTAGAATTAGACATGAGGTTTTATAAAGCTACTTGTAAATTGTTATAATTTGCAGACAACTACATATGTATTTGGTATGTTAGACTAAATTGATACACTATTTTTATGCCTTATCATTATCTGTTTAATATACTATAATAAAATATTTAAATAGATTTTCCTCTCATCCATTCTTTAATTCATACATAATTATCAGTATATTTTCAATGATCAAGAAGAATACAAGTTTACTGAGTGATGACTGGCAGGGCCTAAAATAAAACATTGGAGGAAAAAGAATGACAGCTTTAAATGGTAGAAAAGAAGTGTGCAAATTAATTCCACAGAGTGATGAACTTCATTAACATACAGTTTCCTTTAAATATGCAAAAAGAAAGCTTATTGATAGGGTAGAGAATTATGTCTAAGATCCATTTGGCTTTAAGAATTAGTTTGTGATTAAAAATATCTAACTAATAAAAGTGATACTTTCTAAATTCTTACCAAATCAAAGTATTTTTAAAAAGTGTTCTGAGCCACAAATGCTGGTATGAAGTAGAAAAATTTTAGCTGGTAATGCAGCTGATAATTTAGTACACTGGGAATCAATATATCTTTGTAATGTTCTATGAGCATAGCAAAAAAAAACCACAATTTTTTTTTCTTAATATAAGAAAATACTTGCATATTTCAAATAATACTTCACAAACCATGGATCAGGAAATCACACTGATGTTACAACCAGATGTTAAAAAAATAAAATAGAACAAAATAGAATAAGCAGATTTTCATCAAACTCTTGTTCTATGCTTGTGCCTGTGTGTATGTGTGCTTTGCAAAAGATTTTAATATAAAATGTCTTTCTTATTATGAATTTTAATCAAAAGTTGAATGTCCACTGATTTAGATGTATGTTTTCTCATGCCTATAAAACCAACACAAAAATGATTTTTATATTTGGACAAATAGAAAATTGCAATGGACTCTATAGAAGAACTTGTAGAAGCTATGTTTTCTGAAGATGAGATTGGAAAGTAATAATAAAAATATAATCCCAACCTTGTATTTATCCACAAACAAATGCTTTTACAAACTAATCCAGTGATTTCTAAATTTGAAAAATAATCTCATAAAACTGAATAAGAGAAAAATAACCGTAAGTTTACAAACTGAAATTCCAACCTATTAAAATATGTAGGATATTGCTAAAGTGTAAATCAGACAAAATAAATAGCATACAGTGTTTAAGTGTCATAAAATATAAAAAATGAAAAATTAATAAGTGAAGTATATTTAACTCAAGTGGTTAAAAAATAACAACTCAAGGAAAATGTGTGAAGTAGTTAATGAAGTTAAAAATGGATATTTAAATGCAAAAAAAATGGAAGAACTGGTTCATTATGGAAGAAAGAAACTTTAAAAATCTCTTAAAATGAATCAACCAATGGGTATTTCAAGAAATCACTAGGCATCCCGAATGTTACTTCTGATGCTTTAAAATGAGAATAATGAAAATAATGATTCACTACACTTGTAGGAAAATTGAACATAGTTACATTATCTGATTTCATTCTCAAAGTGACATTTTATGAAGTTAATCAGGCATTCCCATCCCCAATGTAGAATGAAGAAACCTAGAAGGTAGTCTTCAGAGATGTTAGGTAATATCAAGGAGTCTACTAAACTTATAATCACAAGCCACATGAACAAAAATCATATTTAGTTTTAAATATATTCCTTCTAAAATTTCCATAGAATGAAATAATCATCAGAGTCATAATGATCTTGTCTGCCACTTTTAAATTCTTCATCCATCCCTTTTGTTTATAGTAAAGGTATTAATTGTTTGGAACAATTTCAAGATATGTTTATAAAACAAATATAAAATCAATCATGTAACATCATATGAGTCTTTTGGCTATAATTTTAGCGTGTCATTTTTTATTGTAATTTAAAAGCTTTTATGAATAAACATACTTACTAAAATATCATTGAAAGCACTTCATTTTTAGATGAGGAATGAGACCTTTTTGTATATATAAATACTAATACATAGAACGCTTATAAGTTACAAAAGCACTTACCAATATTATCACTTTTATTCCTCCATATGACTTCTGTGAGAGTGATATTTTCATTTTGAAATAAAGTTATAAATACTCGGAAATATTAACTTTTTTACAAGATCATGAAACTACAAAACTTCAATGCTCAGAACTCAGAACACAAGGCCTCTAAGTCCTGTCTCCAAATACAACAACAATAGGACATGAATTCTTTACTGCATTAACGAGAACAGGAATCTTGTTGTATTTTTTATACCTAATATCTTTTAAAGTATCTGAAAATATGTATAATTGTGGCATTATTTAGAAATAAAGTGTTAAAATTTTCTGAACTTATGTTTGAACTTTCCTTATTTAAAAAGGAGTTGATGAGAATATGTTTTATGTGTAGATTTGTTACTTGTTCTACAGAAAGCTTTAGTTCAAATCCATTTTAGGATTACTCATAAATGAAATAATCACTGATGTATAAATATTTAAATTCATCATTACAAAAAACACAAAGGCGAATTTCCTAATTTGCTTGAATGTTAAGTTCCTGTATTAGAAGAAAAGTAACACTGCATTTTAGTATTGTTGCTCTTATAGTAAATTACTAAATAGTTATATTTTTAATCTTTTATTTTTCTTCAATGTTGTTATGCAATTTTAATTGCATTCTTGATGTCTTGATAACATAGTAATTGTGCCTGCTAGGAAAATAAACTGAAATCTAAAATATATTGAATATTTTCTCATGAAAAAGAATGGCCTATAATTTCTTCCTTTTGAAAACTAGTTTCCTTTTATCTAAAATAAATCAGTAGTTTTTGGACTTTATAAAATGAAGAACTCTTGGGGTGCCTGGGTAGCTCAGTCAGTTAAACGTCTGCCTTTGGCTTAGGTCATGATCTCAGGGTCCTGGAATTGAGTCCCACATCAGACTCCCTGCATCAGCCTAGAGTCTGCTTGTCCCTCTCTCTCTGCCCCTGCCCCCGCTTGTGCTCTCCCTAATGCTCTGTCTCTCAAATAAATAAATAAATAAAATCTAAATAAAATAAACTAAAATGAAGATCTCTTATTATTAATTTTACCAAAAAACTCAGAATTGAATTTTGGTATGTATTATAAAAGATTTGATTTTCTTTATTTTATTAGTTAAAATACATGTATTTTCTAATTAGGTTTTAAAGCAGATCAATATTTGATATATAAAGATAATATATATTCAGTCAAAATCAAATTTATTTAATATCTGTTTTCCTTGTGGAACATTATCTTAAATAGAATTTTGATTTTCATAAAATTATATCTTTCCTTCCTCCATTATAACTTTATAAGACAGAAATTCTCAACTTGCAAAATTAAGTAGCGCTATCATAGGACTGATATGAATATATAACAAACTCCCAGATCCGGGGAAGACTTTGTGCAGTTAGGTTCTAACTTTCAACTGTTGAACACCAAAACAAAACAAAACAAAAACAAAAACAAACACAAAAGCTATTGTTAAACAGTTTCCTCTCTAAGTTAGTTTGCTAATAGCTGGAAAACATTGGAACAGAGTTTTAAGCATTTGAAATATTTATACTAATGGACACAATTATATGATCATCTCAATGAAAAACCTGCGAAGATATGAGATATTTGTTTCCACAGACCAGGTTCTTAGTTGTCAGTTAGAATGGACCCATCCATATAAGAGACAAGTAAGTGCAAAATACTCAACAAGAAACTCAGAAGTAAAAATATTTTAAGAAAAACTCGAAAATAACAAATCTAAAATTTGTTGAATCTCATATATTTTCTTTCAGGTAAAGAAAAATTTATTTCATATTGAAGAGTATTATTGTAAACCTTTATCCTTCTTTGTTGAAAATCACATTAAATGCATTACTTTTCTTTGGAGCACAGTTGCATAGTCAGTGTTCCTTGGCTTCGAGTTTTCAAGAATCAGTTATTTTCTGTGTCCTGTAGCTTTTATTTTTCAGAGGAAAACATATAAGGCTGTATGTATATATTTGTATTTGTATGTGTGCATATAATAATGGTTATAGTCATATATTTCTGATTTGCTTTTCTTAACCAAAAGCTTCAGTGTTCACCAGACATCCTGAACATTATCAGTTATCTAGGAATAGCCATGCAGTAATGTTGTATATACACTCTTCAGCTGTAAGTCTGGATTAATTTAATAATAACATTTTAATTACTGTGAAATATGTTTGATGAGAATAAGTGTAATATAGTGTGAGTTAATAGACTTCCATAGGAGTGAAAATTATGCTTCTTACAAATAAAATGCTTTTTAACTTTCAACATTTAAATAAAATATTGGGGCTAATTCATTACATTTCCCGAAAGAATCTTTTTATCTTTTCTGAACAATGTGAGATAGTAATAGTGCTCGTTTGTCAACCACTCTGTGGAACCTTAAACACTGTAGTGGCAAAGTTATGGATATCTAAATAATAAAACATTTAACAACCAAAGTATGTGCTAATTTCCTTAAAATATCTTCATATTTTATATAAAATAATCTTCAAATAGAAAACTCAAATGGATTTAATACCAGATGGTTAAATTATTAACACGGAATTACACAAATGTGTTTGTTGACACGATTGATTTAATCATAATAAGTTCTTCTCAATATTTGATCAACAGGATGGCTTGGGAGAGCAGAGGCAAACATCTCTGACTCTTCTTCATTCTTTTCATGTTTATTATTATAACTGGACATTCTGAGCTTCTTGTTGTTTCGCTCTTTACAAAAGTTAGTGGGTAAAATGTGCCACTGCACAAAAGTCCTGTAAACTAACAAATAATGTTCCTGGAATATAGCCTCTAAAGGAGAAAGAAATCAACATCATGTGTCTCCTCTCTTGGTGTGTACTAAAGCTAATGGAGGGTGAAATTTGTTTCTTTAGATAATTTTCAGTGAGCTGATTACCATCATCAATTTTATCTTCATGATTCTAATTTTTATTTCTTGTTCTTTCTTTATACCCTTGCATTTGTCACTGCAGTGTCTCAGTCACATAATAGTCCATATCAAAGGGAATTGGAAAATGGAATTGAAATTATAGATATCTTAAAGTAATGCAGAACTGCTGAATTTTTTCCATTTTTTTAAGTGGTTCAAAGATAAACTACTCCTCATTTTGAAAGCCACAATTATTTATAGTTTACCTTAACAAGTTTAATATAGGGAAAAAAGTGACAATTAACTAAAACCTAAATGAATCATATTTAATAGTGTTTTTTAAAAAACTTGAAACATATTTGTAGCAAGTTCCCTGAAGTTATCCTTCTTACAGAATATTCATCATTATTAATTTTAATAGTAGGAGATCTCTTTGGCGGTATTGACTTATAAACCTATTGAAGGAAGACAGAGAGGAGCAGTGCCAGTCTGTGGCTTGGTAAGTGCTTCAAAATGGAAAGAAGCTATTTAGCAGATACAAAGCATAGAGAGCTTAATGGCACAAAGTACTAACAATAACATGTTTGGATGCAATTTTGCTGCTTAATAATGCTCAGCTGGATTTCTGTCTTACTTCTAACAATGAAAATAGTTCTAAGTCTTTATTAAATTTTTCCCCATCAATACCAATTCCATGACATTGATTATCACATCTGTCACTTTAGCATATGTCTTGAAAGAATAAGTAAGTCAAAGTAAATGAGGAATGGGAAGAAAAAAATTAAAAGCTTGTTTAGTGCCCACTCATAAATGTGCCAGATATTGTCCTAAATATCTTATATATAATCTTATATATATTTTCTCATTTAATCTTCATGAAGTTCTCTAATGAGTTTTGTACTATGATTATTCTCATGTTACTATTGAGAATAGTGTAGATGGAGAACTTAACTCCCTTGGAGTCACAGAGGAAGTAGCAGTAGAGTCTAAGTTCACACTTTTAACAATTATTCAATAATGCATTACTTCAATTTTTTTTTAATTCCAGTATAGTTAAAATACAGTGTGTTATATTAGTTTCAGGTGTACAATATAGAGATTCAACACTTCCATACTCAGTAATGCATTATTAAAATTAAGGACTTTGGAAATTCACATTGAATTGGAAATATGTCAATCTTTTATTTATTCTTGACAGAAGAATCTAAAAAGCCATTTTATCAAAACATTTAAGAATTCTGTTTCGCATACTCACACGACTGAAAATACAAACATTTTCTTCTTCACATTAGATTAAGATGGCATATGATTTGCTCTCATATTCCGAGAATGGGGTTATCAGTGATAGCTACTAGATGCTAGAGAATATTTGACTACCCTAAAAGAAGATTACTTACATTGGTTCTAACCACAGTACAAAATAATATAATTAAGACCCTTTAGTAATATTTGCCTATGGTAGTATTCCAAAAATTATTTAATACACTGATATTAAAAGTATCAAAATGTGACTAGGCAGGTTTATTTTCTCAGGAGAAAAAAATCCTATTTCAAAAAAAAGTCATAAAATACAGTGCATGAGTTTTATGCCATATTTTAAAACACACCTAGTAAATAATAAAAATTGTGCTGGGGATATTTTGTTGATAACCTAGAGTTGCACTTTCTGTGAAGTGAATTTCTGAGATGCAAAATGAGTATTCCACAAGCTAGAATGGATTTCCAAACACTTAAATTCATTTTAGTTCTAGTAATACTAAAGAGTAAATGGCTTATATCGCTTATTCATGAAGCTTAAGGAATTGTGATACACCGAGTTATTACATATACAGAAATATGAAATTTAGAATAGGTACCATTTATAATTCATGAAATGTATTGAGGGTCACCTCAAATTAATTCCAAAACTATCTGTATTTTTGTGGATTCTATTAAAATCCAAAGATGTTGAAAACAAAATATTTTAACAGACCTGCAATAAATAAATTTATTCCAGTATTTTATTCAATATAATTTTTTTATTTACCACTGGTAGTAGTGTGCTAGTAAATTATATACTCTCTCACAAGAAAGTGAAAACAAAAACCCTGATCTTTACCAATTTTACATGATTTAAATAATCCCATCATGGATTTCAAGCTATTATCATGGCATCACTGAAAGTGGAGTCATGAAGAGATACACAGAATCACCTCTGTCCTAGCCCTGTGTGGGTCATCTCAAGCACACTACTGATAATGCCCGTGCAATTGTATGAGATGCAATGGGAGACATGAAAACCATCGTGGACTCTACTCAGAGAGACTGAAAAAGGCTCCATTTTTCTGAACAAGAAATTGTGGGTAACTACTGCCTAACATTTATATTGATAAATAATCCTTATGTAAGTTATCATGATGACTTAATTGGATATTATTTCTATCTAATTATTCACAAACACACACAAATATTCTCCATATGATCCGTACTTCCAAGACATAAATACTTTCATATCATCTGCTTAATTATCTTTTTAAATTGAAATATATTCAATATATAAATTGCATAAATTTAACATGTACAACATATTAATTTCTTACATTTATATACTGTAATATGATTGTCATTTTAGCAATAATTAGCACCTTTATTACATTTAATAACTATCATTTTTTTAGTGTTTGGCATATTTAAGTTCTAATCTCCTAGCAGGTTTGTTGATTATAATATAATATTGTCGTCTATATTCACTATACTATGCAGTAGATCTCTAAGGCTTATTTACTACCCATTGTAAGTTTTTACCCTTAAATGATATCTGCCTTGTCCCCTAGCCCCCCATTCTGTTGTAACTACCATTTTACTTTTTTATGTGACTTGGGCTTTTTTAGGTTTCACATATAAGTGGCATCATCCAGTACATGTCTTCTCTGTTTGACTTATCTTACTTAGCATAAAGTGCCAAGGTCTATTCATGTTGTTGCAAGTGGTAGAATATCCTCCTTTCTTGTAGCTAAATAGTATTCTGGTGTGTGTGTGTGTGTGTGTGTGTGTGTGTGTGTGTGTATGCATGTATTCCGTTCTTTATCCATTCTTCTTTATCCATTCATCTGTTGAGGGACACTTCTGTATCTTGGCTATTGCGAATAATGCTGTGGTTAATATGGGAGTGAGTATCTCTTTGAGATCCTGATTTCACTTACTTTGGGTATATACCCAGAAATGAATTGTTGGATCATATGTTAGATATATGTTTAACTTTTGAGAACTTCCATATTGTTTTCCATAGTAGGTAAATCAATTTGCATTAATGATATTGGGAAAACTATGCGGAACAATGAAATTTGATCCCTGTCTTACCACGCTTACAAAAAATGAACTCAAAATGAATCAAAAACAAACTTAAGGACTGATACTATAAAACTCCTAGAAGAAAATATAGGGAAGACTCTCCTCAGCATTGGTCTTGGCAATAATTTTTTGAATATGACACCAAAAGCACAAACAACAAAAGCAAAAACTTAAAAGATCATGCACACAAAAAGAAACAAGAAAATGAAAAGGCAACCTACAGTATAGAAGAAAAATTCTACAAGCCATATATCATCAGAAAAAGTCTTAATAGCCAAAAAGTAATTAATAGTCTTTGAAATGAAACCTTACAAAAGGGAAAAATGACTAGATACAGTTGGAACTGTACTGTTGGGCAAAAAGAAAATAATTATAATCCTGTTGAAGTCAACTGAATTTTTATTCACTTCCTTATTTTGATTTTTAAAGGAATTTTATTGTGAGGCTTGTTTGAATAATTTTTAGCCTGCTCGATATTTATTTTAATAATAGCTTAAACAGAAATCACAATTATCTAGCAGTGAGTGAACAGCATTAACAAATCTGGGAATGTATGTTAAAGTTTCTGAGTGCCAAAAAAGAGTCTTAAAAAAAAAAATAGTGCTCTTTTAAAGTAATGACAAAAAGACACATTTCGCATCCAAAAACGATGCCTGTTTATTTTTTGTTAACAAAACAATCTAAGCTTTTGGCGTTTTCCCATGAATAATTGAAGAGTATAGATACAGGATTAGTATAAATGTTATGAACTAAAAACTAAACAAAAATGCCAACTTTTTATATTTATATCTTCATTTGTTCCTCATTTGCATATAGTTCCTTAGCAGAGGAAAAATAAGTGGTTATTGTGGAACTAAATGTGCTTGCACAATTGAAGGAGGAGTGTCCCGAGATTGGTCAACAGTGGTTAGCATTACACCTGAGTTTGAAAAATTATTCCTTAGGAGAATGTATTCAGGAATTTCAAGCTCTATTTTGTTCGTTTGTTATTTATCAGAGAAGAGAGCTACATGACTCAAGGAGATGGATAGAAAAATGCCTATTAGCAGAGTGTTGTTTCAGAATGGATTTTACATCAGTTCATTAACACCTTTCTTGGTTCATTTCCATGATTCAGCTAGATTTGTGTGCTCAACACCAGCCCCTTGAAATAGAGAGCTTGAGTTCTATTTAATGGGTGTTGTGGCAGAAAGAAGGGATGACACATATGTAAGCTCTGTACTGTCTTCCGTTGGACCTAGAATAAGCTATTCAAAGATCAATGCTTATTTTAGTTACCACGATGCATTATTAAAGAGTTACTGCATGTCAAATTTTGACTACTTCTGGGGATGCAACAAAAAAAAGGGAGAAAAGACTTCTTCAATGAGACATAGAAATAATCAAATATAAAATATATCAGTTAGTGGTATGTTAAAAAGGAAAGCAAGATGGGGGAATAGAGTATACAGGGATGACTTTTTTTATGTTGGTGGGTCTAAAAAAGACATGAATAAAATGAAGTAAGCTCATAGATATATTGAGACACATATTTCAGAGAAACTGGCAAGTGTAAAGGCTTTGTGTTGATAGTTTACATGATGTGTACAAAGAGTGGAATGTGGGAGTAGCAGGAGGTAAGAATGGAGAAGTTGCCATTAGCTGGAATGGCTTTTAATTGTATTCTAAGTGGAATAGCTAAGGAACCATTAGAGATTTTGCTAGAAGAGTGTCAAAATAAGATTTGTGTTAAAAAAAGTAAGTGGATGCTGAATAAGAACAGAATGGGGAATGGGAAGCAGGTGGATAGTGAGAAACAGGAAATTGTTCCAGTGGACTGGGCAAGGGAGTGTGGCAGTGATGGAAATTAGGAACATTATTTGAAAGCAGAGCCATTGAGGTTTGCATATAATTTGGAATATGAGAAAATCGAGGAGCCATGGTTTTCCCACATTTTTGGCCTGATTATGTGCTACGGTTCATTTTACTGAGAGAGAGAACTTAGACTGAGGTGTGTTTTAATGGTAGAGTGAATTACCAGCTTAGTTTTCTTAGGTAGGGATGGACTGAATAAGGATAGAGTTTTAATTTCCTCCTAGTTATAATATGACTAAGCAGGGTATCCTGAAAATTTCTGGGCAAAGATAATCAAGGCATCTTGCCTGGGTGGCTCAGTCGTTAAGCGTCAGCCTTCTGCTCAGGGCATGATCCAGTGTTCTGGGATCAAGCCCACATCAGGCTCCTCCATTGGGAACCTGCTTCTTCCTTTCCCACTCCCCCTGTTTGTGTTCCCTCTCTCGCTGGCTGTGTCTCTCTGTCAAATAAATAAATAAAATCTTTAAAAAAAAAAGGTAATCAAGGCAGGCTGTGGCCAGACATGTAATATAAATCACAGTAGCCTTATACTCAGTACATATATACGCACGTGCACATACACACAGATATCAAGTCCACTTCCCTAGAAGGCGTCTTTGGTCATTTACCCCTAACATCCATGTGGAGGAATGAAGGACTGAATCACTATAGCTATATGTGATTTAACTCTTTTAAATAGACAAATTGCAATAAATTATAATAATCAAAGTAATGCTGTGGTTATCTGTAATTGACCATTATAGTGCTATCTATGATTCACTTCATAGTCTTAGAAACCATAGATGTTCTTATATCTATCTATCTTAAAAGGAAAGGATAGATTGTTCTTTAAATATAGCAGCTTGCAACCACTGAGACGAGTTTTAAACCTGTCATAATCAATAAAAACTTTCCATGAGTAAATGTGATACTGAGTATCAGTCAGCCTCACTCTTCTGAAAGGAAGTACTTGACCTATACACTTCTTATAACTCTAAGTAAGACAAAAAGATGCTTTTCTCAGACAGACAGTGTTTTAAAACATATGTTCCTTCATTGGCAATTTATAAACTCGGTTTTTTGTTTCTGATACTGAATCTTTCTTCAATAATTGAAGCTTCCATCAAAATTACTTTGAAGACTATCACTTGGAAGCATTCTATAGGAACTTTGGACATGCAGACATGATCACTAAGCACGTTGGCCCAAATTCAGATTTTCTTACTGCCCGATAAATGTTTCAGTAGCAATCTCAGCTCTGAATTATTTAACTGAGCTGTCTTTATTGAATTTTGTTATTTTAGGTTCTTTTAAAGATTTTATTTATTTGTCAGAGAGAGAGAGAGAGAGAGGAGAGCATACAAACAGGGGAGCGGCAGGCAGAGGGCGAAGCAGGCTCCCTGCTGAGCAAGGAGCCTGATGCAGGGCTGGATCCCAGGACTATCATGACCTGAGCCGAAGGCAGACACTTAACCCACTGAGCCACCTAGGAGTCCCTGTTACTTTAGGGTTTTAAACAAATAGTTTTTGGCCTTGAACGAAGGCAAAAAACCAAAACAAAACACCAAAAAACCAAACAAAAAAAACAACAGCAACAGCAACAACAACACAAACTGAAAACGAAACCCTTGAAACTAAGTGATCTACATAAACAGTTTCAGGAGTCTTCCTTAAGGATAATTGTGGGGAAGTTAAAGATTAATTAAGAGGAATCTTCAAGACAGATAATGCAGGAATATTTCAAGTAATGCTCTAGGGTAGATCAAATATCCAAAGTAAGGAAACATTGTTCGCTTTTTTGTAAATGGGCTCAGATCTGAAAGGGAGACTAATTGGAAAACTAAATTAGAATAGATAATTGCTAAGTGAGAAGATCTTCATCAAGTGACTCAGTATTTTAATAAGCACTAAAAGGTAAAAAAAAAAAAGTATGAAAATCAAAACAAACTTGACACTTCAGATAAAATTACTTACTGTTTTCTGAAAGAACACTGGATTGATTTATCTGCTGTCCTCTAAGAACTAGAAATCTCTGGATATGGACACCTATAGAGACTACAAGCAGACACCTGTAGAGATTACAAGAAGAAAGGTCATTGGCAAAACTAATGTTTACTATTAAGAAATAGGAAGACGATGTTAAAAATTTGTAAAATAATGCTGCTCTGTAGGAGACCTTGGCCCCAACAATTTTGTATACTCCCTCTAAATTCCCAAAGGAAATTTTCCGTAAAATAAATGCACAAAATACAGCTTTCTTATTAGCATGGTTGCTGTTCTACCCTGCCACAACTACATCAGTATCAGATGCCCTGAAATCCTAAAACCACCAGTGAAGTGGGAATGTTTGCCAGTACTAAGTTCTTTCACATATTCCTAACTGTATTCAAGAGCATTATTGAAAAATACTCCTTTATTTTCTGTGACAAACCTCCGTAGGTTTAATAGTGAATTAATTTACAAATGGAACTGCCAGATAAAATGTCCTTCAGGAAGGCTATTAATAGAAGTTCAGATTTTGGGACGCCTGGGTGGCGCAGTCGTTAGGCGTCTGCCTTTGGCTCAGGGCGTGATCCCAGCATTCTGGGATCGAGCCCCACATCAGGCCCCTCCGCTAGGAGCCTGCTGCTTCCTTTCCCACTCCCCCTGCTTGTGTTCCCTCTCTTGCTGGCTGTCTCTGTCAAATAAATAAATAAAATCTTAAAAAAAAAAGTTCAGATTTTTGTGTCCCCACAATTTCAAACTGACCTTGATATTTGTATCCATACATTGTGAGTGTCTTGAGAAGTAACCCAATAATTAAATATGAATTATAGAACCCCTACTCTCAAAAGAATCTGTGATTATAAATATAACATTTGGAGCAGAACTTACCATATTTCAGATTAGGTTGTCCTCAGTTATTATTTAACTGTATTTTATGTGTATGAACATTTAGATCTTGTTTTAGGACATTAACTCAACAACATGACATACCTCAAGGACCCATTGCTTATCATAACCTAGCTCTTTATCCAAGAGCCAAAACATATTCTCCTTGCCTCAGCACAATTGCTTGCTGGGATAAAGTAAGCAAATCATCTTCAGATTTTATAAAATCATTTGTGTATATAAAGGTATCACATCAGATCTTATTAAATAAAAACATCTGACATTTTTCACCTTGAGCAGATCATCATGCAGCAGAGGCTGCTTTGACAAAAGCCGTTATTATAAAAGGGTACCGTATAAAACAGCAGAAGAAATCTATAGAGAAATTCAAATATCTCAACATAGATGCATGGTATCTATCCTAGTTTGGAAAGAAAATACCGGAAATGATCAGGTTGTAAAATCCATGGGGATATCACCTGGAAAAGCCTGGTAGCATCAGATAATTTCATGGATATTTTCTAAAATTCTCATGAGACAACCTTTAACAATAGGAATAGATTTGATATGATATTAAAGAAATGCCACTAGGGAAATTTTTATAAGTTAACAGATGATATGGCCAGTTCATGCATCAATTATGTCTAATATAATTCTGAAAATAATGACAAAGGTAAAACATGGAAATTGCCTAGAGGGACACTTTTAGCACATCCAAATGGATTTTATACAATTGCTTCCTCTGTGTTGTGAATACGATTATATAATACTGATAATGTTTTTTATGTTATGGGTGTCTCACCTATATAAGTCTAAAGGTAATTCTTATACTTTTTATTTTTCTTTATCTCAGGGTATCTAAGAGTTGGTCAGTACAAATTTGGGATAGACTTTTAGTGAGTATTTTTCTCTCTCAATGTTCATGAAGATGACTGTGTACAAAGAATTATTACCAAAGGTTAGCAACTTCTGCATTTTATATTGGTAAATTAAGGGACAAGTAACCATTGTACATCTTCCTGGTAAAAGATCATTTGGAGATCATGGTTTAGGCCAAGAGGAATCTTTCTGTGTCCTTCTGTGTACTCCCCTTTGAATCTGAATCTTCCAGGTGCAAAGAGCACTTCTAGCCTGAATTATTCACCTAATTACAGGAGGGAAAAATTAGAAAAGATGAAAAAGAAGATGACTGGGCTTAAGTTAATGCAAAAAAATATATAGTCCTAAGAATATTTTGGTGTTCAATTTATCAGATAAATTCCTTTTTGAGAGAAGCCAGAATGGAGGTAAAAAGACAATGGAGTGTTGCCCCTAAAATCCTTAGGTGTTCCTCCTTTCCATACATTGCCAAGCTGTTTCTTTTTATCTTAACATTTGATGATTGATTTTATTTTAATGTTTAATATTTAACAGCCCACCCCATATTCTGCATGCCAGCATATTGTAGGGTTAATCCTAGAACCAAACTTGATCTGCTAAAATTTAGCTGTTCTCTCAAGAACAGGAGTTTCAGCATCTCTGTCATTGCTCACAGACCTTTGAAATTGCCAGAAGAAATTATATTGAATCTGTATTATAGAAAAAAAATATTTAATAACCTTAGGAAACGTTCACCATATATATAATATGACACACGCTATTATAGAAAATGTACGCATAGTAAATATTCAGTGTTTAAAGTACGTGTTTGTGTGTCTGTGAAGGCCTAGGAAAAAAACTAATAACAAACATCAAAACTTCAATAGTAAATATCCCTGGAAGATAGTAACATAGTTTGCTTTTATTATATTACATATTTCTCAGGATTGCAGTTCCTCCATGCCTAGCATATATTGTTTTTATAAGTAGAAAATGTAAATAAATGTTATTTAAATATATGTGTAAAATATGTCATAATGATTCTGAAGTATTTCAGGTTTATAAATTAATACATTTCTTTTCAATATTAAAGAACGTATAAAATATTTAATATTTTACTATATTCTACAGCACAAGCAATTCTCTGTTATAGCAAGTGGTTCTTTTATAGTGGAAAATAAAATAGAGGAAGATTTATGCAGTTTTACAGCAACTTAAATACTAAAAGAGCAAAATGGAATATATTACCAGTTCCTAGTCAGCCAAAATTTAAGCATACTGTTTAAAAGCTTTATTTTACTTACTTTGTTGTTGAACTGGAATTTATTTATATGTAGATGGGAGTGTTTTACCTTCATAAGTGATATATTGAAGAAATACCACCAGAGTAAACATTCTCTTATTAGGAAAATCTTAGGGTTAAAGTCCAGTTAATATTTTCTAATGAAAATTATTGTTACCTTTTCACCAAATATTATTAGGCACAAATATTAGTATTAGAGTATACAGTTAAATATAAAACTAAAACATTAAAAACGCATCTGTGTTTCTGTATGACATGATACGCGTTTTACTAATTTCAAGTGTTATCAGTTAATGTATGTTTACAGATTATATAATAACTGGAAAAAGTTTACTGGAAACATTTTTCTAAAATACGAATTATTAGTTTTGTGAGAGGAGTTTAAAAGTGTGAGTTTTGGATATTTATGTATGTTGTGTGGTTGTAGGACTGAGAGGGATGAAGAGAGAGAGAGAGAGGGTGGAGAGTGAGAGCGGCAGAGAGAGAAAGAAGAAATACTGTTTGTGGGGGGAGGGGGTGGAGCGGGGGAAGTAGTGATTCTTGTCCAGTGAGTGTGAACGTGCCTGAGCATGAATAAACATGAGTGTGTGCGGGTGCAAGCCTGAGTTGGAGGGCAGCTGTGGGTATGAATGTGTTATTCACGCCACTGTTCTGTAAAAATTAAATCTGTGGCTAAGTATGGGAAATGCTTCTTCTTTGAGATTCAAAATATGTATTAATATGAGAAGGTCTTATTAAATGAATTTAAGTTTTAATACAAATATATTTGAACAAGGGATATCTGTATTCATGCAATACCTCTCATCATCCTGCTGACCTGGAGAGGAACAAACTTTGGTAAACATGTATACCTGGGTAGGATGTTATATCCATTAGTTACAAAATGTTATTTTCAAATACTCTGTTCTGAACAGTGTTGTTGAATCAAGATAGAGAACTGTGTGTAGTTTTCAGAATATATGATTCCCTTTTAGTGTATAGCATGTGTATACTGCTTGGGCCAAGTGGAATTCCTGTCCTTCTCTGTAAGGCACATTTATATTTTCCCTGCAAATCTCACATCAATTTTATAGAACATCCAGCGTTGCTGATATATGTAGGAATTCTTGCATATCAGCTATCCTGTGATCCCAGTGTGCCCTGTATATTTGTCTACCATTATCTTTACCATATTTATTGGTATTATTTAGTTACATGATTCCACGCATATTGATATATAGACCGTAACAATTACTTTCCTTGAAGCAGGAACTCTTGCTTGTCATCTCTGTATACCCAGCCATTGAGCATACTACCTGGAAAACACAAAGCATTCAAAAATGTTTTTAGAGTGAATGATGAGTGAGTGAACATTCTTCCACAAAACTGCTTGCATGGACAGAGATAGTAGACATTTTATTTTTCACTTAAGGTTTCCAAAAAATGAAACTTTGGGTATTAGTAATTTCAAAGTCAAAAAACTAGTTATCACAGTATGCCCATATCATAAATCAGAAGAGTCAACATTTAATCATAAACTTTGGGGTACTAGATAGAATCTGTCTTGGATAGAGTCAAATAAGTAAGACAAATAACGAATTCCAAGGTGTCTGGTAAGATTGTACTCATTTTAAGCAGAGACTTTGCAGTCATAGAAAAAGTAGCTAATTGAATTTTTGCCAAAAGATTTGGGTCCTGTTAAAGACTTAGTAACGTATTTACTTTAAATTGTTGGCAAATATTTATCTCACACACCTACATTTTTCTTTTCTGTTAAAACAAGTCAAATATTAGTACCTACTACATAAGTTCAATCTGTGTGAAATAATTTAAGTAATGTGACACTTTTTATAGTTGTGTTGCATGCAAGCCTCATTATTTGTATGATTTCAGTTTTTTTTTCTGTGCCTATTACATACACTGAACGGTGTGGGTAAATCTGAAAATTACAGATATATCCTGTGGCAGGAAGTTTTTAAAAATAAATAATTATTAGAAATTATTTCTAAATACTAAAAAAGAGAGATTATACCAATTACTATAGGCAATACATCATTTTTACCATAAATTCTAAGAAAAGAAAAAAATGCTGTCATGTTAAAAGAACTGAATAAATGATATTGAGACAATGTTCTCAATATCTTGGTTTTGAATAGAAAGGCAAATATAAATCTCATATTAGTTAGATTTGGGATATTTTAGTAGCAACTGTCCAGAATATCTGCAAAAAGAACATTGAAATTCAGTAAATTGCAAATTGATACTAGATGGGTAAAGAAATATGGTACAGTTGTGTAGCCATAAAGAGAACCAAACTGATCCCAAAAATTAAAATTGTAATACCGCATGTCTGAAGCCAACTTAAGGATTACTTACTCTGTTTGGTATTTGTTAAGATATTTACTGTAATAAGGAAGATAAATGATAGAGTGATGAATGTGCAACCACTAGTGGGCTTTATGACATCTATAATAAAGTTATATAAAATTATATCATTTTGAATGTCTAAAATAATACTTTTTAATGGAAAGGGAAAATGTATGAATATATCTTAGTGAAATCTAAACATGTGGTAAACTTGGTATACTTGAATGAAATTTAGAAACTTTTTAAAAATATCAGAAAAAAATACATGTGGGAGTCTTTCCATTTATCCATCATAATTACATAATATAATGGGTAATTTTTAAAACACGCAGAATGGAATGTAAATAATGTTAAAAATTTGTATCAACAAGAATGCGAACAGATATTTTTTGCACTGGAAACCAAGCAAAAAATTTACGTTGCCAGGCAGGGTATTAGAGAAAACAAAGACGTATTCCCTGAGAGAAGCCAAACAACTTGACTTTAGGCTCTTCAACAGGCTAATAAATTTTCATCATACTAGATAAGCAGTTGGGAGGAAACCAGTCCTTCAGTTAGCCAGGAAAGAGACTGTCATATTTTGACCCAGTTGTGAGAACTGTAAAATATTCATGGACCAAGTTATCAGAACCACTAATACAAATTTGAGTTATAATCTATAAACTCTGAGTCTCCTGGTGAGTTGAGTCACTGCAGAGCTATCCATTTAAATATAACATTAAGAGAAGAAGGAAAACAAATTCGATCATTCACAATGAGCACTCAAACAGGAATTTGCAACACATATAGGAAACCAGGCAAAGCTAACAAAAATGGATAATTCAGGCCAAGAGCACTACAATGTAACTATATGAGTAGGTCTCTAACAAATAAAAGTTTAATGCTCAAAAATAATAAGGGAACCACAAGTAGTTATGAAACTATAAATATTTGATATAAAAACTGTACAAAGCAGAAGTCTTGAACATTGACAAAGGCTAAAAAAGGATAAAATATACATTAGACACGTTTGACTTGAGAATTAGTGATACTGAGTACTGAAAGAAAATCAATCAGAGCACATGGAGTAAAAGAGATTGGAAATAGAACAGAAATTAAGGTATGTGGAGGATAGAAGCTGAAAAGAAAAGAAAATGCATCTGAAAAGAAAGCAGAAGACAATGGAGAAGATGAGGAAGAGACAATATTAAAAACACCAATGGCTGGGCGTTATCTAGAGTGAAAGATCAAAGAACAATCAATTAAATCTACAGTTGGAAGTATCTTGCTAGAATTTTGTTTCACTTGAAAATAAATGTAATAATAATATACGTAATCTGGCTGGGTAGCCAGTGTCTGGAGTAACCACCCTCAGCCGGTGGTTCTGCACCTATGCCAAGGGGCAGGGTAGGGAGATGGCACCCACTGGCTCTTTTGTCCGCAAACTGCCGCCTCTCACAGAAGCGCTCTAGGAAGAGCGAATAATGTCTCCCTTGTAAGCCTTAGGCTCTGTCCCTGGGTTGCTTGCCTGCCTCCTCTACAGGGGTAGGAAGTGCCCTCAGGGTTCTATCCCAGCCAAGCGCTGCTGACCTTTAAACTCCAGTCTGGAGCCCTGATAGTTGTGAAACTTCAAAGAAATCAGCCCCTCTAGTTCTCCTAACTAATGGCTTTGGGGAAGTGTTCTCCTTGTGCCTTTCCCTCTGCTTTCCACTCTCTCTTGCCTTTGTCTAGGTCCAGGGCTCCCTCCCCTCCACAGCACCCAAAATCTGTTTCTCCTCTAAGCCACGTTTCACACTTCCTACCTTCTGCGATGGTCTCTTCTCTCCCTCTAGTTGTGCATTTCTTCTATGAGTTCTTGGGTTGATTTTATGGGTATTCAGAATGATTCGAAACTTAACTAGTTGTGTTCCAGGGACTAGATGAGTGTAGTGTCTTCCTATTATACTGTTCTCTTAGCTCCCCTGTTCTCAAATTCTAATTTTTTATAAAACATTAGAAAAACTCAGACTTGAGATTACTAACAAAACAGTATGATTGCAGAAAATACTAATCTATTTTGAGGAGAAATGAGCTCCATAATAAAAAGCTTTGTTTGAGAGTATTCTGAATATATAACTTGTAGTTAAAAGTCATCTGGGGGGGTCTTAAGAAATAAGAGAATGCACATGATAAATAATATGCAGATTGGAAGATATATATTATTTTCTTCAACTTTATTAAAATTGCTTTCCTAAACTTCTCTTACTTTTGTAAAATTATCAGTTAAGTTACTGTTAAGCTTTCTGTAACTTCCTTTCCATTCAGGTTGAGCATTTGTACAATCTGGTTTAAAAACAGTTGAATTTAAGTGGATTTTACATATATGTAAGAGGAAAGAGACTGACATTATGTAGGAGAGTAAGACACATATGATCATATCACCATAATTACGGAGGTAGAAATGAAGAATAGCATGAAGAGTGCAAAATCAGGAGTATTAATATATAATTAAAACATATCAAAATATAAACCTGGCATATTGAAATGGTGTTAGTTATAAAGCATTTTTTTAAAAGATTTTATTTATTTATTTGACAGAGAGAGAACACAGGCAGGGGGAGTAGCAGAGGAAGAAGGAGAAGCCAGGCTCCCCACAGAGCAGAGAACCCAATGCAGGACTAGATCCCAGGATGCTGGGATCATGACCTGAGCCGAAGGCTGCTGCTTAACCGACTGAACCACCCAGGGCCCCAATTATAAAACATTTTTATTTCTGCATTCTGTTTAACTGTATTTTATTTCTACAACTTTAAGTTTCTATTAATAAAAATAATACCACAAACAAAAAATACAGGGAACGTCCTCAACTTGAGAAAGAATATCTACAAAAACTCTACAACTAACATCATGCTTAATCATGAGAAACTAGAAGCTTTCTCTCTGTAATCATGAACAAGGGAAGAATATTCCTCTCACCTCTCCTTGCAACATTGTACTCTAGAAATTCTAATTAATGTAGTAAGACAATAAAAAGAAATACAAGCTATACAGATTGGTAAGGAAGACATGAAACTGTGTTTGCAGATGACATGACATGGGAGAAAACTAGATGACCTTGAGAATGATGATTGTTTTATTAAATATAACATGAAGGAAATGATCCATGACAGAAATAATTGATAAGCTGGACTTTGTAAAAAATTAAAATGTCCATTTTATGAAAGAGCATGTCAAGAAAATTAGAAAAAAAAGCCACGGAAAATATTGACAAAGGACACATCTAAAAAAGGACTGTCACCCAGAATATGAAAAGAACACTAAAAACTCAACAGTAAGGAAACAACCTGATTAAAATGTGGACCAAAGACCTTAACAGACACTTCACCAAAGAAGATGCTCAGTTGGCAAATAAACATATGAAAATACGTGCTTCATATGTCATCAGGAGAAAGCAAAACAATGAGCTACCACTGTACCCTATTAGAATGCCCAGAATCTAGAAAAGTAACACCAGATGCTAGTGAGAGTGTGAAGCAACAGGAACTCTCATTCATTACTGGTTGGGATGCAAAATGGTGCAGACACTTCGGAAAACATTTTGGCAAATTTCTTACAAAACTAAACACACTATTCCCATATTATCTGACAATGGCACTCCTTGGTATTTACCCAAAGGAGTTGAGAACTTATATACACATCAAAACCTGCACATAGATGTTTAAAGTAGCTTTATTTATACTCAGAAGCTACCAAGATGTAGTAGGTGAACAATCTGTGGTATATCCAGACAATGGAATATTATTCAGCACTAAAAGGAAAGGAGTTATCAAGTCATGAAAAGACCTAGAGGAACTTTGAATGCATATTACTAAGTGAAATAATCCAATCTGGAAAGACTACATACTATTTGATTCCAACTATGTGACACTTTGGAAAAGGCAAAATTATGGAGATGGTAGAAAGTTCAGTGATTGCCAATGTTGGGTTGGAGGAAGGAGAGGGATGAAAGGGGAAACACAGAGGACTTTCAGGACAGTGAAAATCTCTTCATGAAACTATAATGATGGATGTATGCCATTATATATTTGTCCAAATTCATAAAATGTACATGAAGAGTGAACAGTAATGTAAACTTTGATCATATTGTGTCAATGTAGGTTTATTAATTGTAACCAGTGTATTACTCTATTCAGTGATGTTGGTAATGAGGGTGTCTCTACATGTGTGGAGCAGGAGATATATAGGAAATATCTGTACCTTCCCCCACAATTTTGCTGAGAAGCTGTTCTAAAAACATAATACCACAAATGTGTGGTAATAAGTGTTTTCCAATTTCCAGATATGATTTGTAGGCTTAGCGACATGGGACCAAGTGTATTGCTGGTCACTGCATCTTTGCAGTCTCCAAACACCAGTTACTACTGAGCGTTATTAAGAAGTATAAATGAGGATGAAAAAGCTTTTCCTTTATCACTATGTGCTAATGTTGCTTTGAGTAAGAATGTATTTATGAAAACAGATAAGTGAAACTGTTGAAATTTAGAAGCATGTTTTCTAGGAAGTTCCTTTGACTAAGATTCTAGTTTTGCTATTTATCAGAGTGTAATTTTAATCACTAAGTAGTAGAAAGGAGTTACTAAAATTTACTTCAGAGAAAAATTAGGTCCAAAATTAAAAATTACTTTGTGAAACTTCTTTGTAAAGAATATATGGTATGTTTATGGACTGATAATGTCGGTTATAAAAGGTGTGGGGTAATAATATGAATTCTGACTAAAAATAAGGATTTTTCTCTCTCAGGAATAAAAGGACTTGTTTAGAGTCTATACAAGCATGGGCTATACATACATATTCTACAATATTAGGTGCAACTATAATATCATGTTGGATGACAATATATGGGAACCTTATGACTATGACCTTACAGTTTAAGGAGACATGAGTTAAACTATAATTTTATATAGCTTGGCCATATGAAGAGTTTGCTGATCCATATTGTATTATTCAGACAAAGAAACATCTTTTGCTATTTACCCCTAGCCTTTGGCATTGAGATCTTGAATATAGAAGCATGTCCTTTAACCTTCTAATCTGATTACCTTATTACTTATTTGTCTTTCACAACAAAGCATAAACTAAGAAAATAGACTGTGAAATAATTTGCTTATGGATTTCCTACATATAGTTGATTTAACCAAAATATTTTAATATTATTATGAACATGATAATTCATTCTACAGAAACTAGGGTTTTTTTTTTTTCTTTTTATTTTCTTTTTAAAAAAAGCCAAATCACCTCCCTATCCCCCCCCCCCCAACCTTGCCCAACCCCATCACACACAAACAGCATAACATAACCTGAAAACGCTTGGGATAGAAGAGGACAGTATACTATAGCTGAAAGTTTATTGAAACTGTGTATTGTCGAAGGAAACTTATTGCTTGAAAGAATGCAGTAGCTTATGCAAAAACACAATTAGAATATGAATATATATATATACATCCCTGACCTGAGCCTTCGAAGGCAGACACTTAACCAACTGAGGCACCCAGGAGCTCCAGAACTATAAAATATACTTGATGACAACTTTCACCTTAGCTATTGCAAGAGGCACAAACTCTGTTAGACAGCATTCTCATCAATGAAGGAAGCTTATTACAGAATTAACAGAAAAATTTTGAGTCAAGGTTTAGCTTTGGCTTTTTAAGTGAATATATCAACACCCTTCATATGTAGACATATTGACACAGATATATATTGATGTACTGATATTTGAAGCATGGGTATTGCTCAGGATACTTTGGTTCCAAATTCATGGAGGCAAAAATATCTTGCATGGAGAATGATTAAGAGGTAGATATATTATCTTAAGTATTGAACTTTAGTGTTTCTCCGTAAGCCTTTAATTAACGGCAGGCTAAGACACATTTTTTCACCTTGACACTGTGCTTGGGAGTGTTTTCCCTTGACAGGAAAAAGTTGTGTGATTGTGCATGGAAATCAATTTGGGGTTCATTTGCTTGTGGAGGACTGCTGCCACTTTTAACTTCTCTTTCTCTTCCTTTTTCTTTGTCAGAGGGTTAGGAGGAGTTAAAGGGGACTGTGAGTAATCAGGTCAAATCTCCAGTTGAGAAAATCACTGATTTTGTGACTTTCCTCAACAGATCCCCATCTCTGGCCCGGACAGTGCCCCCCCTCTGTAGTAACATTTCTGACCATATTGTAAATGCAAATTTTTTTCATCCATGAGAAACTCAGTGTTGTTTTTCCTTGACAGATTCTCTTATCCTAAACATGGCACAAAGTTGACACTGCATATCCGTACTGAAATAGTCTTGCTAAAGTGGCTGCGGTGCTGTGTTATCTGAGAGCCCAGAGCTGTAGATGAGCTGCTTTCATCATAGCAGCAAGTTCAAGAGTGGCTTTTTTCTTTCTTTTGGCTATCAGACCTTGTTGCAAAAGCTCTGTAGGGTATAGTCACCAAGAACAAATATCTTTTCTCCTTGGAAGGAAGAACTTGGAGGGAATTTGTAGAACATCTGTAATTTCTAATTAATCATCATTTCATCGATGCAGATGCCCTCAAGATACGGTTGTATCTTTGGTGGTTTCTCTAGGCTCATGTACTCACTCATTATGCTCTTCCCATTATTCATTCTCATTCCTCAGGATGTGACTTAGTTATTTTTACTAATTCACCTCCAAACTGCCCAATGTTGATGCCTTTAAGAAGAAGCAAACAGGCAAACTTCTCTAATGAGTGGAATCTAAGAAGAAATCTTAATATCATAAAAACATACCAAGGAATTTATGCAGTCGAGTAAAATTTCAGTTACTCCTTAATTATGGACAAGTTTTATTGTTAACCATACCAGGTGAAAAGAGTTGAAGTACCTTTTTAGTAAAATAGAAGATAGGCATGCTTAAAAATGTAACAGGAAAGAGTACTTCGTGTTCGTATTTAAGGTTAATATTCTGAATTGAGAGTAACAGTAAAATTTGTATTATTACTGACTTTATTGTTGTTTTGGAGTCTGTAAATACTCATATAACTAAAAATAATGATCAGTTTTCTATTGTTTGATTCCCAATGCAGTAAGAAACAAATACCATAAGGAGAGTGAAAACAATGTTAACGCTTCCATAAATCTAGGTTACCCAAGATTTAAACCACTGTAGGGAAAAGCCACTACAAAATAAATTTGAAGGCTCAAGGAGAACAAATCCCAAGGGTTAGTTCCCATGAGGAAGAATAAAAATTTGCAATGGGTTCTGGGAAGTTCAATTATAGGAACAGACAACAAGAGGTTTTCAGCCAATTTGAAACTAATTCAGTATGTTCTGGAGGAAAAAGGCAGTTGCACAGATAACATCAGCTTGAAACTCAAAGTTGTTGCCTTAGGAGAGACACTAACAAATGGGCTTTGTAGTTTGAGCTCCAAGGAAAGAAAGAGGATAGTGATAAAGAGAGAAACAAAGAAAGGGACAAAATTATATTCTATCATGCCCATGCTCTACTGCTAATACAACAAATGGGAACTACTTGGGTAATTTAGTGGACACTTGATATGTTTCGATCATTACAAATAAAAGGCAATAAACAATCAAGGGCATAGAAAAGAATCTAAGGAATATCATTAAATAATAAAGTAAGATATGGATTCTAAAAGAATGAAACAAGTGTCTGCAATCAGTATCATGGCCGTCCCTCGTTCATTTGTGTCTATGTTCATATCCCGTGTGTTGTGTTTCTCTTCTGTATCTTCTTTTACTAAAATTGCTCCAGATCTGTGTTTGTAGACATTTAGTTCCCAAGCAGTATATAATAAAAACATAATAATATCTTACGTATGTTTGAAAAGAAATAAAAGAAGCTACGTCAGAGCAAATATTTTAAAAAGCAGTGGGATGATGCAGAAAAGTACATGTTTACATTTGTGATATAATACTGTAGGCCCCAAATAGTTTTAACTTTTCCAAATATGCTTTAAATAATATCAGTATTTTGACAAAAACTAACACTTTTTTATTGTGTTAGGTTGAATAATGTTTTACTTTTTTTGGCCAAAAAAAGACAATTTCATTAGATTTATTCATACCATTTTAGCTCTTCTGTTCTCACATTATAAGATGAGTAAGTCCATAGCAGTTTCTCATCTTTGAACTGTTGTTTCAGTGTTTTTGAAATAAGTTCACTAGTATGCATAGACATCTCTAATACCCGGAAAGATCTTAGAAACTTCTTAAGGTACGCATATTTAATTATTTGCCCTGATAAAGATTTATTGTTATTAAAATTGTTCACCTGTTTGAAAAACATAAAAAGATTTTGCTATTTCACAGAAATGATAAAACATGTTACATTTTCTGAGAGAGAAGTCAGACTATTTCTGAAAAGTTACTATAATAAAATAATTATAAGTATTAATAAGATTTTTCACTATATATATTTAAATGGTCTGTCTTCCATGAAAACAAGGCAGTATCATTAATTAAAAAGGTATTTCTGAATTTTAAAATTTAAAAAGTGAAATGGTATTTACCCACAAGATCAAAGAAAAATTAACAGTTCAATTTTCATACTTCTGTCCTATGGAAAGTCTAGGGAAAAGTAATCTTCCATTATTATATTGCCCTTCTCAACATATATCATGAAACCATGATCATGGAGTCTCATATCGTTAGCTGCTTTAGGGCAGAAACTTTTTCTTATAGTTAACCCCTGCTGTCTAGGGTAGTAACTCCTATTAGTTATTGGAAACTGCTGAAACAAAATAATGGAGATTTCCAAAGTAGTTAGTGTCCAAATAATGGAGTGTCCAAAGTAGTTAGCCTGGATATTTACCTTTTATGTTTTTTTTTTTAAGATTTTATTTATTTATTTGACACAGAGAGAGAGAGAAGAGCACAAGCAGGGGGAGCAGCAGGCAGAGGGAGAGGAAGAAACAGGCTTCCCACTGAGCAAGGAACCCAGTGCGGGGCTCAATCCCAGGACGCTGGGATCATGACCTGAGCCAAAGGCTTAATTGACTGAGCCACCCAGGCACCCCTATTTACCTTTTATGTGATAAAATATAAAAAATTCATTCTTTGAGGAAGTTCCACTCCCACATGGGATATAGAAAGCCATGGTGGATTATTGCTCCTTTATAAGCGATAAGAACATCCAGATAATCTACAATATCATAAACCTCAGCCAATTGAAGTCACAAGAAAATCAAGTAAACTGAATCCCAAAGTGACAAGTCCCTCAAAGGAGAGATGGAACATACAGACTGCTTCATCTTTGGCAGAGCATTGGAGGGAGAATAAAATCAGTTAAGGCAAAAGCAGCTAATATTTTAAAAAGTCCAGAAGGTCAAATGCGATCAGTTTAGGGTAGGGATTCTCAATTCAGGGGAATTGGCAATGTCTGAACACATTTTTGGTTAATACAACTGTTGTGGGGTATTATGGACCCCCTTGTGTTATCACCTCCCACTCCCCCTTGAGTGTGGGTGGGACTTTTGACTTGTTTCTAACAAGAAACATGGCAAAGGTGATGGGATATCACTCCCATGATTGCGTTCCATCACATACGACCCCCATGTTGGCCATGGAGTGCGGGTCTCTCTGTCTCTCTTGCTGACTTTAAAGAAGCAAGCTGGTATGATGTGAACAGCATATAAATGGGGCCACATAGCAGGGAACTGTAGGTGGTTTCTAAAAACTGAGGGTCTTAGTCTTACAACTGCAAGGGACTAAATCTCAATAGCCATGTGAGCTCGGAAGAGGATCCTGAGCACAAATGAGAACACAGCCTAGCTGACATGTTGACTGCTTCCTTGTAAGACTCTGAGCAGAGGACCCTGCTAAGCATGCCTAGATTTCTGGTCCACAAAAACTGAGATAGTAAATGCATGTATTAGTTTAAGCTCCTACATTTGTGATGATTTGTCATGCAGTAATAGGAAAGTAATATAGAGTACTACTGGCATCTAGTGGGTAGAGATCAGGGACTTTGTTAAACATCCTAAAATGCACAGGATAGCCCACTACAGCAAGGAATTATCTGGCTCAACATGTCAGAAATGCCAAGATGTAGAAGATGTGAACCAGGAAAATTCCCCTCCCACTCCCCACCTCTGCCTTGGAGATACACCCACGTAGGAAGTGATGAGCTGCAGCCATGGAACAGACGGCAGCTGCTTTCCCCACACCCTTCTCTTTGAATCAAAAACCCTGAACTGATGGGGAAGGGGCAACAAACCCTCACTACCCTTTGACCATAAAAAATTCTCTGCTTCAGGGGGAGGGGCAGAAACAAAAATGTGTGTGCTACCATGAGAGATATAGAAAATATTCCTTCCCCCAGGACTCAGGCACTGCTAATGGGAGAGGCTTACAGTGAGAGAGAGACGTGTACAAAATCCTTGGGCTGAAGATTCTGCCCCAATTCGAATTACAGATCTTATAATGCCAGGAAGGGGAAAAAAAATAAAACACCTCTTTCCTTCCCAAAACCCACCCCAGGAAGTAGGTAGTTGGCTATTGAGAGGAAGATGTGGAAGGCACTATCCACAGGCCCAGCTCCCTAGGAGCTGCCTAAGATTGAGGTTTGTGGTAAGTTGAATAATGACCTCACAAAGATGTCCACATCCTAATTCCAGGAACCTGTGAATATCGTACCTTACTGGCAAAAGGGACCTTGTGTCTGTGAAAACTAAGGATCTTTTGATGCCAAGATTATTCTAGATTATCCCAGTGAATCTAATGTAATGGCAAAGTCCTGTGGAGTGAGACAGAAGGGTTAAAGCAGGGCAGGTGATATTTTAATGGAAGCAGAGCCAGTGAAGAGCCTACAAGTCAAGGAATGCAGATGTCTGTAGATGCTAGCAAAAGCCAGCAAGTGAATTCTTCCTTAAAGACTCCAGAAAGAGCCAGCCCTGCTGATACCTTACTTTAGCTCAGGAATATGAAGTTTAGACTCTGAAACTCCAGTATTGCAATAAAAATGTGCATTGTTTTGAGGCAGTAAGTGTGTGATAATGTGCTATGTCAGCACTAGGAAACTATAGTAAAGAGTTGAACCAGAAGAACCAAGAAACCTCATCTGCACCATCATGAGACTAGTACTGAGTAGTCAGCCTTAGAAATCCAACAAAACAGAAGAAGGCAAGAAGAACAGGGGCAGGGGATTGAATTTTTTTGTGACAGAAGTGTTTCAGGGAGTGATGAGAGCTGAAGCTCTAGAAGACCGCTAAGTAAAACACTCCAGCACCCTGGGTTCCACACTAAGCGTAAGGTGACAACAGGAAGTTAATGAGCATTAAGATTCCTACATCTTTGCACATACAAAACACCTTTTTCTGTATCCCTTGACTGGGGAGGATGATTGTTAAGTTGCAGTTCTTTTCATCGAGTAACCAATAAATATCGTTCGGGAGACATGTTTAGTAAACGGAATCTCTCTGTCCTCTTTTCTTTATTGAGTTAAAACAGTTTTTAATGTTAAAATTAAATCTTTCCACATCAGTACTCCTTGAAACAATCTTGGATTTATTTCCAAAATTTCATTGCAATATCATATACTCAGCCACAAATATTTAGAATATCTAGAAATTCTGTAATCAGCTTTAGTAAGATAAATATGACTGTTTTGAGAGATGAAATTAATTACCTTTCTGAAATGCTGAGTAGAAATGGAAAACAGTTAAATGCTTAATTTATATGCCTATGAATTGTATAAGCATCTTTATAGTATAAAAATTCTAAATTAGTATTTCCCTTTATGTTCAGTATGAGTTTCAGATGTTTCAGAAAGAAATAGTTTTCTCATGTATTTAACTTCTCTAGAATTGCTAGAATTTCTTTAAAGTTTTAAGGACGTTAAATTATCTGGAAAAAAAAATTTCTCTGGGAAATTGTTTTTATGTATCTTGCTATTTTTCTTCATCTGTTTTATTGATTTTTTGTTAATTTGTAAGCAAAAAACTTTGATGTTGTAGTTTTAACTTTGATACAATTTACCTCAATTCTCTTATTGTACAGAAAGCGAAACCTAGAAACCAAAATAATGAAGTGGCTTGCCCTTAATCACAGAGCTGATCAGTAGATGAGTCTACATTTCTTGACTCACAGTGATCTTTTTCTACAGCATCATGTTGCCTCTTGCAGAGGTATTTTAGAATTTTAATTCTGTAACTATGATGAAATCCTTTTAGATATTAAAATTTCTCCTAAATATATGTTTATATCATTCAATCCATAATGAAGTACCTATTTAATGGCTACCCTATGTGTAGTTAACCAGATTTATAGCACAATACACATGAAATCCGTAAACTTCCGTGTTGCAACAATAGATGGAGAAAGCTTTAATTCAGAAGAAAACATGAAGCAGAATGGTATAGAAATGTAGGATGGTTGGCTTGCAATATTATAACACAGGAAATCATTCTATAAGCATATTTTCCCAGTGACACCTAAAAAAACTTGGTTATTTATAGTAAGTGTTTAACAGAATCATGCTGTGAGAACATGAACCATTGATATTATTTATATTCATTCTGGCTATTCATGCTGTCTTATAATTAGCTTGTACATGGGTTTAAAATTGTTGCAATAATTGAACTGGGAGTAGGAGTTCACTGAGTCCTTCATGATAATGAAAAAGCTTTATCTATAATCCAAATTATAGGGTGGTGACATCATTGAGATAATGAAAAATAAGTCACTATTAAAGATACATAATGATAATTATGATTAGAAAACAAATGTGCCCACTAAAATTTTTGAGAGTTTGCTTTATCTCCATTAAAGTGTCTTTGCATTGAGTGGCAGTGTTTTTGTTTATTGTGGGAATTTAAATGATTAAATAGTCACTTGGGTTTGTATTATTTACAATGTTAGTAACTGTTAACAATTCAGATGATTTATTAAATCTCAAAATCCACTATGGTTTGGATGATCAATGATAAGTCCATTATCACTTAATCAAATCTGATTCTGTGCAATATAACAATTAAAATGTAAGCCCTACTAATTTCTTTAATGAAATTGCTATTTTTAGACGTCTCTTTTTAAAACTGAAATAAGGCATCATTTAGAGTTTTTATTTGAAGGGAGTTTTAATTTCTCTTTTGAGAAAGAAGAATCGAGTGAGCTTGTGCAATAGGTAGCAGTTGTAGTAATATTCGACTGAAGAATTGCATTGTTTTTGGCTCCTCTAGAAAAGGAAGATTCTTTGAGTCTTGTGTGTATGTATATATTTAGAGAACTGAGAGGCTGTGCTCTTATTTATCAAGCCTGTGTGCCTTTCTCCACAACTCAACAGTCCATAACTGTATATTAGCAAAACGGCAAAAATCATTAAAATAGTGATTGTGCGTGCATAATTATATTTTCATAATTTTCTAATGGGTGAAGACTGTACCTGTTTATATGGCTGAAATAAAAATGATTAAGAATGGAAATTGAATGAAATTAAAGTTAATACCCAAATATCTTAAAAAGATAAATTAACAATATTTAGAAAAAATGTAGCTTAAAAATAATAATAATAATCCATGAACTCACATTTGAGGTCATGTAAGAAAATTTGATGGTAAAGAAATAAAAATTTCATTATGGCTAGTCTCTTCTTATCCAGTTATGTATTACAACTGTATATTTAGGGTTAGAGCTGTGTGTGTGTATTTATGTAATATTATAGATGTAAATTATATAATACTTACAATGTATTATCCACTTATAAATGCTATTTTAATATAGTTTGATATTTAATAAGGCTAATGTGGGAGCCTTAGAAATATAGTCAGCAGAAGACAACCCTTCTTCATTTTGAGCAGCAAAGGAGAGTATGAAGAAGGGAACTGAGTTCAAAAGTCCCAGAACTAGCATATTGAATGTTGTCTTCATCCTTTTAGTCCAACATGACTGCCAGAGCCAACTCAATTTGGGTAAGATAAATAAAGTCTTGGGGTGCCTAGGTGGCTCAGTTGGTTAAGCATTTGCTTTCGGCTCAGATCATGATCCCAGGGTCCTGGGATGGAGCCCTGTATCAGGCTCCCTGCTCAGTGGGGAGTCTACTTCTCCCTCTGCTTCTCACCCCGCTTGTGATCTCCTCTCTCATGCTCTCTCTCAAGTGCTCTCTCTCTCAAATAAATAAAGTCTTAAAAAAAAAGAAAAAAACTCTCACACACATGGTTTCTCATTCTCAGAACTATTAATATATTGGTTCAGGTAATTTTTTCAAAGATAGATATAAGTACAGATATAGATGTTGCATATATTGTATTAAAATGGAAAGATAGGGGCGCCTGGGTGTTTCATTCAGTTAAACATCCCACTCTTGGTTTCAGCTCAAGCCATGATCTCAGGGTCATGGAATCGGGATCCAGCCCCACGGTGGGCTCTGTGCTTAGTGCAGAGTCTGCTTGTCCCTCCCTCTCTCTCGTCCTCTCCCCACTCATGCACTTTCTCTCTTTCTAAAATAAATAAATAAATCTTTAAAAAATTAAAATGGAAAGATAAATGAAATTTTAATATAAATAATCTTTGGGTAGTAAGATTACAACCATTTTTTTTTCAAATGCTTTCTATTTGCTCTTCAGGATATTATTACTGAATATTTATTACTTTCATAATTATGTATTTAATAACATGGATATGTTTGCATATCTTTTCATATACATTTACACATAATTCTTGAATATTTTTTACCGTTAGTGTGGTATGAGCTCTTTTATTTTAATCTTACTCTTATTATGCTGGTACAAAATCAAAGATTCAACTAATAAAGGCAAATTTAAAAAATCATTAGTGAAGAGTATTTCCACAAGTACTAATATTTTTATTGAAGCATGCGTACACACACACACACACACAAATTAGTTACATTTAATAAAAAGTGTCCATAGTGTGCACTGCAATATTCAGAATTATACTATTTAAGAAGGTTTAATATTACTAAAAAATAGATTTTTTATAGATGAATTAATGTTTTGTATTACCTTACATTGCTTGCATTATTTTGAATCCAGATTGATTGATTTAAATAATTTATCTTCTGACTTGAATATTGCAAGGTGATAATTTTTTTCTGATTTCAGTACTGACACCATTTACTTTGATACGGTTTTACAAAAATTGGAAATAAGATATGTATATTCAAAAATGAATTAAAAATTAAAAACATTTTATTACCAAAAATAAATAATTATATATCTTCAGTTTGACTGATTATGAAACAGTATTCAGCTTTCCAACATCAGTGAAAAATGAGCACATTCATTGCAATTTCTTTTTACATTGGGAAGTTCTGTCTAACACTTGAGGAGTGTTGACTCTGTGCTCTAGGCACTTATCTTAGTGCTTTCATTTATTAAATTCTTTAGTTCTCTTTACCTAAGAGGTAGGACTATTCTTATCTTCATTCTACGAAAGGGGAAACTGCCATAGGCACTAGAGTTAGTCATTGGAGCAGGGTGTGACTTAAGACCAGATAGTTTTGTACCAGACTTGATGTTTTTAATAAGTGCACTTATATGTTAATATTCAATTGTATGTTAATATTCAATAAGTATTTCCAATATATCTCTAGTTTTTAAAAAGTAAATTCAAAAAGTAAAAAATAAAAAGTAAATTCAAAGAGCTTTTAGATACACTCATAATGTTGTATTTGTTTAAATTGATATTAAGCTATTCAGTATGTCATTACTCTTTTGCCTTTGGCAAAGTATCAAAGTATAAGAATCTGTCTTTGATGATTAGCTTTATGCATATTCAAAGAAATTTTGCATCCCTCATGTTCAACATAAACTTCTGATCCAAGATCTGTCTGTGTTCTTGGACATGCCTCTACCTGTTTTCCCACATAGCCTGGCTCTACCTGTACCTTTCTTGATAAACTAACCCACGTGTCACATCTTGCCTATCAATTCCAGTTTGGCTTGAAATCCCAGAATCTAGTCTTACCTTTCCCCACTGTTTTATGTTTTTATTGACCCATTTTCTGCACTAACTTGTGAATTGATAGGTTAAAGTAATGTGCTCTTGACCCGGCTTGCCACCTAGAATTCAGGTCACCTGTATATTTGACTAGTTGGTTTTTTTTTTTTAATAGTGGGCCTAATAATATTCACTATGCCTCTTCATATGAGTTGTAGCTCATATCAGAGTTTACATGTAATAGTACTTTGACATATGTGAATTGCTACTCAATTTTAATTATTACTTTGAAATAATTCAGATTTATTTATTTATTTATTTTAGAGATTTTATTTATTTGAGAGAGTGAGTGAATGAGAGAGAGAACACAAGCAGGGGGAACCGCAGAGGCAGAGGGAGAAGCAGATTCCCCGCTGAGCAGGGAGCCCAATGTAGGGCTCGATCCCAGGACCCTGGGATCATGACCTGAGCTGAAGGCAGATGCCTGACCTACTGAGCCACCCAAGTGCCCCTGAAATAACTCAGATTTAATCTCTTGAGGGCTAAGGAGGTCCTGCTGAGTTGAGTTTGGAAAAAGAATTGTTTTGCAACAATTCATAAAAAAGAATTACTGGATCTAAATTCAAAATGAGCCCACAGTGTGAAGGAGTACATATAATTGATAAAACATAGGTTTTACATGGATTATAATTTTACTTGGAATAATTACATGTTTATTATAATATATGTATGGTATAGTTAATATATTGAACATAGTATATATAGGCACACACATATATGTATATACACACACAAAATCTATATATAAAATATCTTTTTTTTTGAGAATCTATAGAGCTGTTCTCTTAACTTATGGCATTGATCCTTGATTCTTCTTGTTAATTACCTTCCTTAAATTTTTATCAGTTTAATTAAGGATTTGTTATTTTTTATTCTCTGGAAAAAAAGATACTCTTTCTTATTTTTCCTTTTTCCCTGAAAAATACTGTTTTCCTTCCAGTTTTGTACCTTTTTTCTGATTTTTGTTATGTCTTCTTTGAACCACGTATATAGTTCGAATTTTGGAATATGCCTTTATTTTCTACTTATATTGTTGTTCTAACTTCTAATATAATCTTATTGTGGGTAGAGATCATATTAACTAGAATGCATTCCTTTGAGAACTGTTGAGATTTGCTTTATGCCCTGCAGGTGGCCAGTTTAGTTATTGTTCCACTTGAATGAGTTTTGCTCAGTGGATGGGTTTAATGGCATATATCTTGATTTGTTATATATGTTGGCCAAATCTCCAGTATCCTTCCTGTCTGCTAGTTCCATTAATTTCTAAGCTATGTCTGTTAAAACTTTATTATGATTATGGGTTTGTCTATTCTTATAACTCCATCAGTCTTTGCTTTATATATTTTAAGAATGTGCTATTAGGGGCAAACAAGTTCGGGAGATAAATCTTCTTGGATTATAACTCACAATTATGTTTCTGAAATGGCCTCCTTTTTCTGGTATTATTTTCTATCCAGTATTGATATAATGACAAAATTTGCATTAGCGTTAACATGGTATTTCTTTTCACACCATTTTTTATCTCAATCTTTCTAGATTCTTATTTAAAAGAAATATTTTAAAGCTATATGTATATAGGCTTATTTTTTATCAATCTGACAATCTTTGTCTATATTTTGAAGTTTATCCCTCAATATTTTTAATATGGTTTAAATATAGCATCTTATGGTTCTTTGTTGTTTTTATTTGCCCCTCCAGTTATATGATCTCATATTTCTCCATCTGTTCATGCAGTTGAGTTGATTATATTTTATTATTCCACTTTGAATTATTAGTTTGGGAATAAGAAAGACTACAATTCTGATCTTTCTATCCTACCATTATTACCAGCATTGCATTTAAGTTTGTGACTGTGTGTACGCATGTGTGTGTGAATGTGTAGGTACATGTTTTAGAAAGAATGAATTGGGGAGTATTAGACTGACCAATAGAGTCTCCTAATGCATTTCAGGGAATCTAAAATGAAAGGGATGTTTCATGATTTCCCTGGAGTTCTGGGAAACTGGACCTCCTCCATGTGTTTCCGCGCCCATTAGATAATTAGAGCCTTAGGTGGAGAATACTAGATGAGAGTCCTAAATGATAAAGCTGAAAAAATCCTAATGAATATCAGCATGCCTTTTATGCCAAACTGGAAGTTTGGGAAAATATTATACCTTCCTTACAAGTCTAAAATTTTCGTTGATGTGATTTAAACTTGTGGTTCTCAAAGTGTGGTTCCCCTGCATCACCAGAGGCCTTTTTAGAAATTGAAATTATAGCTCACTTCCCCAGCCTACTAAAGCAGGAATATTGTGGTAGAGACAATCAGTCTATGTGTTAACAAACTCACTAGGTAAATCTGATGCCCTCTAAAGTTTGAGAACCACTATCTTAGAGATTTGGCTGCATCAGCCATATGTATAGACCTATGACTAGAGACCCATTAAAAGAAGATATATCAACAGTGTCCATGTGGAAGAGATACGAGTTTACCACACATTAGAAGCCAGGATAGAAGTCCAATCAATTTGTTCCTTATGTATTTTGTTGTTTTGCATAAATTCCCATTTTCAAATAATTCTAGAAATCAGTTAAAAGACTCACTTGGCTCAGTCTAATTTATAAAGGGACCAAAATTATTTGGAGCTGTCTAGAGTAGTTGAATAGACCTTTGGTTTGAATGGTAAAGCTCAGAGCAGATGATGCCATTCAGTGAAGCCATTTAATGTTGGTCAGCCTTTCTGTATTGCAGTGTATGTAATGTCTACAGATTCAGTGTTACTAATCTGCTAAACGTGGAGGCTTCCTTGAAAACTGGGGCCATGGTTTATTTGCATTTTTAACCAGTGACTTGAACAATATTTGTCATAAAATATGTAGAGATTCTACTGAAAAAAAAATGAATGGCTTTAGTTTTTTTATTAGGTACTATTCTAAGAAAAATTCCTGGGTGAAACATTTATGGTTCCTTCTCTCATAAAATATTTATACCCACTGAGAAGCCCATCATTGATCAGCTGCACATTTTAAAAATATCACACTGCTAAAGTGTGGGAAATGGAATATAAGCCAATATTTAAATGAAAATAGAAATATAAGGAAGGAATTGCAATAATTCCACTTAGGGGATTACAGTTTGGGTATAGAAATCTTGTTTAAAATCTGACTAAAATTGATAGAATTAGTAAATAAAATTGATAGAACATAGTAGAGATTGCTAGTTGAATTAAAAATAATATTAACTCCTAAGTTTATAACTTGAAAACTTGCTGGATGTTTGATTGTTACTATGTTTTTAGAAAGAATTACAGAAAAGGGAGTAAATTTGGAGTTGGGAGAATAATGCAAATAATAACTTCATTTTGGATAAGTTGAGCTTGAGGTTTCTTCGAACAGCAAATGGAAAGGTTAAACTAATGGTTGATTATTTGTGTTCAGAGGTCTAGGCTGGAGGTAAGAGTTTTGGAGTCATCAACATAATGATATCCTAGAAATGAATGATGTTGCCTAGAAATAGGAACTCATTTAGAAAACAAGAGATTTCATAGCTGAGCTTCAATAAAATCCAACATTCAGAGGCCAGATAGGGAAAAATGATCTGACAACGAAGTGTATAAATAGGAGGAATTTTCACTGAGTGTAGGGGACTAATACAGACAGAAGTCAGATTAGAAGGCAAATATTTGAATACTAAAAGACAGCTAAGGAGAAGTAGAGACTAAGTATAGACCACTGTTTTATGAAGGTTGCTTGTAAAAGAAAAAAGAAATAAAAAGGCAGCAGGGGAGGTAAATCACACACACACATGCATGTAGATACATCCACACGTGAGCACACACTCTCCCCCCAGAATGGGAGCATTTATAGATATGGGAAGCAGACACAATCACTAATAGTTAAATAAATTCTTTAGACGTCTAAATCACACAAACAATGAGCAAAATGATGAAATTATAAAAATAATTTTTTTTCAAAACATTGTTTGAAAAATAAAAAGTAAGGGAGATTAGAATTGCTTTAAAACTTCCAAAGGTCTTTATAAAATTAAAAAAAATTTATCCAGAACCTAAGGGGAAAACAAGAATAGGTACAAACACTCAAAATTAGAAATGAAAGGGGAATAATACTCCCTGACAGAGGAAATTAAAAGTACTATAAAAACACTTTACAAATTCTTATGCAAGTGAATTTTAATATCTCATTGAAAGAGATGATTTTCTGTGAAAATGTAAATTATCAAAACATATCTCAGGAGGGATCCAAAATCTCCACAGATCTTAACAGTAGAAGAATTTGGGACAGTCATCAAAGTACTATTTTCCAGGCCCTAGCCTAAAGGGATACATTCAGATATATTCATAGATAAAAGTATTTCAAACTTCCAGGAAAAGAAAAGACATTTCTAATATTTATATAAACTATACCAAAGCATAGTCTCCTTGTTCTGCACATCTTGCAAACAGAGGCACTCACTACCATTTATGTTAGACTAACTTCTCAAGATTATGTAGTGAATAGCCTGGGAAGCTACAATGTCTCCTCCAGAACAGAGGGCAATTCTGTTTGCTGTCCAGTATAATAAAGATAATCTCTCTCTCTAAGGCAAAGGTTTGGTAGATGGTTTTTATCCCCTACTAAAAGACCGAAGCGTCCTAAGTTTGGGTTCCTCTGCTGTCCTGCAGCCCCACTGCATGAGCAGCATTCCTGGGCCCCCTCTCCCATGGAGGTGAGGTGAAAGAACATTAGCATGGAGCTCGTGCTGTTTGCTTTGCTATAAGGTGGTCCTCTTTTTTTTTTTTTTTCTTGATCCAGGAGTTGTGTGCCCTTTTTTTTAACCTTTCTGATATCTGATAATTCGTTAGCTTGCAAATGGGGCAAAATCTCAAACCCTTCATAGGACTTCCCACTTCTTACATGTGTTTTCATTCATCTGGAAGCTTTTTTTTTTTCCCTTGTCTCCGTCCCTGGCACCCCCATACGCTCACTCTGCTTGATACCCTTCAGACCTCATCTGATACGTCGTGCACGGGCTAAATGACCACTTTACATGCTCATAGAGCATTTGAATATTGCATATTGGAGTTTATTAGCACTCAGTAAAATTTTGAAGAACTAATCTAAGTATCCAGAACTATATCTGAAGCACTAGGTGTTTAATAAATTATATCTGTTCTTAGCAGTAAAGGTAACTAGTGTAAACATCCTTTTGTTTTACTTTCTGTCTTTATTTTGCTTAGAGAAAGCTGTTTTGGTTCATTCTTTTGAATTTTTTTTCTGATTGTCTAGATATGTTTATCCTTTATCTGCAAAGATGATTCTTTTTTTAAGTATGCATTTGGAATGGACAGTGCTTAGATACTCCTGAAGATTGAAGGTTTACTTTTTGTTTCTAATATTTTATAATATGTCAGAAAATCACTAACTGAAGAAATAAGCTAAATTTTTGAAAGTTTTCTTAGAGTTAAAATGGTAGTTTATAAAATTAATTATTAAAAATGATTATAAATAAAAATATGGAAACTTTATGGTAGTATTTTAATTATGAAGGTAGTATTAAATATTTTCATATATAATGCCAAATAATATAGAGTTTCTACAGAAGAATATTAATAAAAAGGTAAAAAAGTGGGCTTCACTTAGGAAATTTTTGTTAATACTTTATCTTTCCTATAGTTCCTTCACTTGACCTTTTTTTCCCACTCCTCATGATCTTTAATGAAAATACACTGAAAACTAAGCCTAGTAATTTAAATAATGGCATAAACAGAATTCAAAAGAAGACACTCTTGAATTAAATGAAAACTTGAGAATATCAATAAAAACCAAATATCAGTTATATGTTAACCTAGAGAAATGTTATTTTAAAGTCATTGCCACAGTGCAGAGTTTATTTTAAAATCACAATTGTGGTGTCAATAATCACAATTTTACAGGTATAGTAGAAAATTATCCAAAGAAATGATAGGAAAATCCCAGAGCTCCAGTTTGAAGTAATTCACAGGAGAAAGAATATTATTGAAGAGATAGATAGAAATAAAGGAAAATAAAATAAATATATAAGCACAGATTCCTCTGATGTTAATGGACTCATATGATATTACCAAAATGCTTTTCAGTTTAACATCCCCAGAAGGATTTTGTGTGAGATCTATATATAGTCACTGAATGATAATGAATAAGGTAATTTTATAGTGCAGGAAGAATACTTTCCTAGAATTCCAAAAGGACACTTACACATTTCCATTGCTTTAATGATTCTAAAACATTATGTACTCCCACACCATACAGAGAAAGTGCTGGCTACAGGAAAAGATTGAGAGCTTTAGCTCTTTTCGAACAAAAGCTTTGTCTCTTTTGTGTGTTCTGAGAAGCCTGTTCTTACAAGCTCTAAATTATGGGCCTCAGTGGTGTTGGTATTTTTATCCCTACTATTTCCTTTTAGTTTTCTTGATTGTTGAACAATGGTACCTGCACCTTCTGACCCAGGTTTACAGTGTTTTGTTTGTTTCTATGTAGATGTCGAAAACTATCCCTCTTCTCACTTAGTTTTTTGAGGAAAATCAATAGTAAAAATAAAACCGTATATACCAAATATGTAAGAATATATTTTGTCATCATATTTCAAAAGTTAGGTTCTAATAGTAAGGAGTATTTTAAATTCATGTTTTTTTTTATTCATCTTAAAAACTAATAAAATTTTTACTTTCTCTTTGTTTGTAGGACATTTGTTCTTCCACTGCAAGATCCATATATGTAGACTATTAAAGAATCCAAATGTATCTCTTTAACTTTAAAGTTTCCTGATGTTCATTGTTACCTGATCAAAGCAAAATTTTTAAAAAGTGGTAACATTTTCAGAGTGTGGGTGAGATACAAGTCTTATGACTCATTTTTCTTTTCCAAAATAACAGTGATTTGTTCAAAAGTACAGTAAGGTGCTCTGAGGACCCTCACTTCACACAATATGTATGTGGCTTACCCAAAGGAAAATCAGTGTAGACACATCAACTCAGACAGGCTGTTATCAACATGTTACAGAACCTAAAATCAACCTGAAAGATGACCTCTTGAAACCCAGAGAAAAACACACTCTTAAATTTCCCAGTCATTCTCTCTCAATGGACACAAAGGTAGAGAATGTGTCTTTAAAACTATATGGTCTCCTATGAATCATTTCAAAAATTGAATTTCCTATTGGAAGTAACATTTAAGGATGAGACAAAGATTTGGACTGCACTATTGGACAGAATATGACACGTTCACATATTTTCTTGTAAGAGTGCTCTAATTTCAGAGACTTAGTCATTACTAATCTTTCAGCCCTGATGCTGATATAGAGGGACCTGCTACTACTACCCAAACAAGTAGGTAGTATTCAGTTTGTCTACTTTAATTTATCACTGTGTGAAATATTTTAGTTTGTTATTTTTTTTAAAAAATGGTTATTTTTGTCTGTTTCAAATATGTTAGAAAACTTATTTAACAATAACTATATCCAAGCAGGATAGGCATTTATCAGCCTCAATTAGAAAACTAAGGAAACTAGGGTTTCCTTAGTCAACTAACTTTTTCAAATGCACATAGGAAATAAATGACAGCATTCTACTGTATGAAGGTTGTTCTTTGATGGTCTGTGCTAACATCCTGATATTCTTGTGGTCTTGAAGAATTGCTATATCATGGAGCTTAGCCTTCTAGGTGTGATTAGATGTAAGTGGTTTAAAAATAGATACATGGAAGAGTATAAAAATCTGCTTTGAGCATTAGTTCTTCTCAGTTACTTTAAAAATATGTATTAATATATTTTGAGTGTTTTTCTTATGATAACTAATGCTTAAGCAAATAATTTTTCAGTGTTTTGTGTGTGTGTGTGTGTGTGTGTGTGTGTGTGTGTGTGTGTCTTCTTAATGTTTTACAGAAATTGTATAGAACAACTGTGGAGTTCTCGGTCATGCCCTGCATTTGAAAATATAGAAGCAAACAGATTTCCTTGGGTAGGGGCAGAATGAGACACAGTTTTCTATATGAGTTAATCACATATATTTCTATGTTCTCATCCTAAAAATTTTATGTGTGGTATTCTACAGAAAAAAAAATATGTAAGCATGGAGGCAACATTATGAAACAAAAACATAACTTTAGGGTTAGACCACCTGGCCTATTAAAGCCGTTAGCTTTTACTTTTTAATTTTTTTAAAGATTTTATTCATTCAGAGAGAGAGAATGAGAGAGAAAGAGAGTGAGTGAGAGGAGAGGCAGAGAGAGATTCTCAAGCAGACTCTGTGCTGAGCAGGGAGCCTGGTGTGGGGCTCGATCTCACAACCTTGAGATCATGCCCTGAGCTGAAACCAAGAGTCAGTGACTTAAGAGAATGCAAGTTTTTGTCATTGTTATCAGAACATTTCTGTAGCAGTAGGTAGACCATAAAAATTAATTAAGACAGAAATGCAAGAATCATGACACAAATATATACCAACTGTTTGTTATGAGTATGCAATTATATGAATGAGTGAGTCACACCTTCAAAGAGCCCATAAATTCAGCTATTCTAGTGAGGAACATGGCATTTGAAATGAGAGTGGAATGTTCAGTAGGATTTCCTTAAATGGCAAAATTGAGGAACGTCCTCTCACACAAGTGAAATGAATAAACAAAAGCACAATGTATAGCAAGTGGCTGTGCATTTTTATAACACAGGTGACAGGCCTTCCTTCTCAGTTGCAGTAAGAGCATTTCTGTGTATCCTTTGGAAATAGAATAATTAAGAATTTTGCACACTGTGTGTTTCCAGATCATCATCCGTAGGTAGCTATCTTCTACCATGTGCTGTTCCATTTTATGTATGACTTTTAAAGATGACTATCAGATGGCTGCAGACACCCAAAAATGTCCAAATACTTTCACTGCTCATATCTGAACCAAAAATATACTGGAATCCACTAGACATTAACAAGTCAATGAATTTAAATAAATTTTAAAGGACTGGATCCCAAGGTAGAAACATAGATACAGAGAGACGTCAGGAATAGGAAAATGGCCGTGTCACTTGAGCTTTTAGTATAGGTTCCTCTTTTTTTTTTCTCCCTATGAGACATAAGTGACTGGGCCTTTTGAAAGTGACTTCCATGGATGTGCTCTAGGCTTTCAAAGGTTATTCCAAACAAAATCGCTGTCTTCCTCCTCCTCTTCCCCTGATCGTCAAACTTCCTGAAATCCTCTCTTTTGATCCTTCCCTTTCTATTTCTGCCCCTCCCTCACTATAGCACACAAATACACTCTCAAGGACCACTTTTTCTACAGAATAAAGAAGTTCAGATTCCTTCTTTTTGTTTTGTAAATTATGGTCGGATATTACAAATTTATAGTTTCTTTTTTTCCTCTACCAACATTTGGGGGAGAATTTAGAGAAGAAAGAAAAAAATAAGTTTGGGAAAAGTTACAGTGGAAATAAAGATAATGCATTCTATTCTAGCTTTGGGAGTTCTTCCACTTGAGAATCTAAATTCTTTTAGAGTTCAATGACTGATGATTTAACAACTACCTTTTTTCTCTTATCCATGTATTCTTTTCATTCTATACTTATTCAGTTATCAGTGTTCCAATCCTATTTTTATAAGATAATTTTTTGCCTTCTTATCACTAAGGCAGGATTAATATTTGAGGGTACTATCACACGTCCCTAAGCCCAAGATTATTCTCCACACCATGGAGGTGGAAAAAGAATTTTATGCGTAACATCATCATAAATTCACTGATGTACTGAAAAGTGATCTAGGAATGGAGAGCTCCTTCATAGATCATACGAATGGAGAGTCTTCATATAAAATAAAAATAGTTTTCTTATTTTTATATATAGATATTGGGATATTATACAATTTGCAGGTTCCAGATTTCTCTGATTTATGTACTAGGGATTCACAGATGACAAATACAGAACATTTTAATGCAAGATTTCTGGTTCAAAACTTGACCTTTCTTCTTTATAGTCGTATTATCTAAGAATTCTCCTTATCTACTTGAAATACCAAATATCCAGTATTTTAAATCCATAAAAGTATTTCAATTTCGGTAAAACAAATAGGTGTGTTTTTATAATAGGGATGTTATAAATTAGGTTTTATATATTTAAATGATTTCAAAAGGCAGTTAGAATGAAGAAGGGACCGGTTGTAGTCATGGTAAAATGGACAATGGCAATCCTGACTTAAAGCACAAATTTATTAATACAGGAAAATAAACCACTACAAGCCAAATAAAATGCAGTTATTTCATTTAACAACTATATATTGAGCACCAATTTGTTCTAAGCTCCTTTCAACAGTACTTGGGATACAGCATTGTATATCATTGTATCACTGCACTTGGTATATGGACACAGACAAAAGAAACAAAGAACTCTTCTTTGATGGAATATGTATAATAGTAAAGGAGTATAGGTAATTAAACCTAATAAGTCAATAATACATGAGTAGGTGATGGGTGAATGCTGTGGAAAATAGTAAATAAGGTAATGAGGATCAGTGATGGTTGGTCTGGAGATAAGTTTTCAGTTTTATGTAGAACGATTAGAGTTGGCTTTATTTGAAGGTAATATTTGAGTCAGAAATTGACAAAAATGAGAGGCATGTGGATATCTTTGGGAAAAAAAATTCAAGGGAGAAGAAATAGTGCCATTGCCTTAAGTCGAAGCTTGCCTGGGCTCACTCAAGAAGCTGCATGGGCACGGTGTGTGGCTGGAGGAGAGTTAGCCAGGGGGGCAGTAGTCCAGCATACTGAAGCTGTAATAAGTGGACTAGATCTCGTATGGCATTATGAAAACCCTGGTCAGAGATCCAGAGCCTGTTGTTCGAAGAGAACTGGTTTCTTGAGGAAGGACAGACTAATGCCACTCTAAGGGTATTAAACAAACAAAACAACAACATGATTTTTCCTCAGAGGGATCTTCAGCTATTTACGGGGGTGAATCTGAAGAAAAATAATAATTATTATGTTATGTGCTTAATAGTAGTTTTTAAGAACTATATACAGAATCCGAACTAACAATAATACCAGGTGATCCCAAGTCCCATCAGATTCCTGCAGTTAAAATAGGAACAGGTAGATTGTAGGTATGCAGTGGTGTTTGAGTCAAGTTTACCTTACAGTGGGTCTAGTGAATCTGGACTTATTCCAGAGTTATTTTTCAGTCTCCAGTGAATAATTGCTACAGATACTTAACAATGGCAGAATCCTCACATTGGTTCCCAGATCTGAGAAACCATTACGGTAGGAGGGATCTATTTGGAAGACCAATCATTTCACCACAACCTAAGAAGGGAATTGTAAATTGTCTTGGGATAACAACCATAAACATTAAGGTTTCAGGGTGGTGGACCCGATCATATCTTACTCCATCCCTCTGTCAGGCTTCTGCACAGGCAAGATGGACTGTGGTATATGTGGGTACAGTATCATAAACTTACCTACGTGATGGCTTCACTTAGGCATCTTGTGTTGGAAGCAGTATCTTTACTAGAACAAATCTACTTAGTATATGATTATTAATCTGACAGATGCATTCTTTTAAACATCAATCATGAGATTAAAAATAGTTCACTTTTAGGTGCAAAGGACAGCAGCACACATTTGTGATCATGCCATGAAACTATATTAATTCTCTTGCTCTCTCTCCACATAAAATAGGTCTTAAAATTTTGACATTCTGCACAGTATCCACACTCTTCACTATAATGATGCCATCGTGCTAATTAGAAATCGCAAACAGAATGTAGCAATTATAAAAGATTCCTGTTAAGATACATTCTTGTCAAGGTAGAAGGAAAAAAAAAAAACCTCTTCTGAACTGGTAAAATATTTTAGAGTATCAATGATTTGGGCCATTCTGTCACATTTCCTCCAAGAGAAGCTTTGGATTTGATACCTAACACTAAGAAACTCTGCACTGGTTAATAAATACCATTCTTGGGAATACTGTCTACATTTTTTTTTTCTGATTAAAGGCTACCGGTTTTGAGTAGATCCCAAAGCAAAAAAATAACTCTCTTGAAGGTAGGAAGTAGCTCCCACCTACCCTACTACCTATGCCACATGATGTCCCTGAGCCATTGGTGCCAGACATACTTGTGTTGTAAGAATACAGTACCAAAGTCTCTGGTAAGACAAAATAATTTCAAGGAAGACACTAGCGGGAGAAAGGTTGTGTTTTTATTTTGGCAGAGAAATAATCCCTGCTTTGAAAATATTACCTGGTTCGTTACTGGGCCTTAATATAAACTGAATGCTTGACTATGGGACACCTGAAGTTGTCCATCATAAGCAGGGAGTTATCAGATCCCCTGAGTCATAATGTCAGGAAAGTACAACAGTAATCTATCTTATGAAATGATACAGTCAAGATCAGACTTAACCAGGTTAGTTGGCTCAGTTAAATTATATGATCAGTTGCTATGGTCTGGATGTCTGTGTCCCCATTATTTACATGTTGAAATCCTAACCCCCAAGGTGATGATATGAGAACTTTAGGAAGTGATGGGTCATGAGGGTGTACTCCTTATGAAGATGATTAGTGCCTTGATAATAGAAGCCCCAGAGAGTTCCCTCACCCTTTTCACCATGTGAGGACACAGCAAGAAGACAGCCATCTATGAACCGGGAACAGGCTCTCACCAGATGCTGAGTCTGCCGGCATTGTGATTCTGGACTTGCCAGACTTCTGAACTGTGAGAAAAATATTTCTATTGTTTATACAATGCCATCTAACTTATGGCAAGCAAGTCAGGTATCCCAGACTCCTGTGGCATTTCTCTCTGCAGTATCGATACCTCCTCTTCTCAAATCTATAGCTTCTTGAGGGTTCTGCATGATCAACTGAAGGAGGAGGAAAAATTGTACTTCTTGTTTAGAGGGTTCAAAACAATACATTGAGGCTAACAATAAATAGACTGCCATCGCATTAAAAAAATCTTGAAGATGTGACATAAGGGAATGCAATATTCACTTCGTATGGAACAAGGACAGACAGAACTTAGAAGTGGCAAGTGGCACAGCTGCTTGACCAAAGTACAGAAGGAGAATGACTGGAGGTTCTAAGACAAGGATTTCTGTGGGAGAAATATGTATAGAGGAACATGTGAATGGAAACAAAGTATGTATATCTTTATGTTTCAGGGTATTACCTATCAGAGAACATTTGCCACAGAGAAACATTCAAAAACCACGTGAAGCAGTGCCTGGGTGGCTCAATTGGTTAAGGGTCTGGCTCTTGATTTTGGCTCAGGTCATGATCTCAGGGTTGTGGGATTGAGCCCTGCATTGGGCTCCACACTCAGTAGGGAGTCTGCTTGAGATTCTCTCTCTCTCCCTCTACCCCTCCTCCCACTCATGCTTGCTCTCCCACCCTCCCTCTCTCTCTCTCTCTCAAAACTAACTAAATAAATCTTCAAAAACCAAGTGAAAGCATGCTTTAGCCTTTGGAGAACAGCCACTTTCTAGCCTTGATGCTTGTTCCCTGAGAGCATGGAACGAGATGGAGACTCTACATGGGTGGGCCCCACAACATGATGGGCTCCCTTTTCCCACGTAGTTCTAGGTGCTGCCTCTGGTTAAATCTCAGCCTGTCCATTGCAGTTCTCCTATTCTGCAATCATGCTCTGTGGGATCACACTTCTAAATAAATTACCTTCATGCAAATACCATGGTTATTCAAGCTAAGACAAATGGAAAAGACTGTAGGTAGTACAGGTTGTGAGAGTGAAAATAACAGGGTCAGTTTTGAAAATGTGAAATTTGAGGTGACTATCAGCCGTATAAGTTTTATATTCAATAAGCCATTGGAGTTAGAAGGATTTAAGATAAAGCTGTACATTTGGTTGGCATCATAATATGGGCTGTTTAAATCTGTGAGGTCAATGGACCACATTATTTTTAGCAGTGGAGGGGCCCAGGGTTTGATGGTATTCCAGCATTCAAAAGTTTGGCAAAAAAAGAGGGAATGGTAAAGGAGACAGAGAAAGAAGGTACATTAAGATGAAATTAAAACCAAGGGAACATGCTATCCTGGAAGTGAAAAGAAGAAAATACAAGGACAATAACCATCTACACCAGATACTAGTGATGGATCAGGTAATACAGGGACTGGGAAATTGCACATTAAAGTAAGTGATTTGCTGAGCCATGTCAGAAGAAAAGCCTGACTAGAGTGGTTTGAGTGGAGACTGAGAAGGATTAAAATCTGGGAATTCAAAGCATTTTGTTATAAAGGGAAGCTGAGAACAAGGACATAGCTGGTGGTGGAAGAGGAGATAAGAATTGGTTTTCAATGTAGGAAAGTTAACAGAATATTTGTGCGCAGACAGGAATGAACTTATAAAGAGAAAAATCAATGCTGCAGGAGAAAATGGGATAATAGCTCGACCAATGACCTTGAGTTTTGAGAGGTCTCTGGGCAGAAGACCTGGGGAGGCATAGACAGCAGCTGGATTTGGCTAGCAGCCACTTGAAATTCCTTTCATTTACTGTTTTTATTATTTCGCTCTGGGGAAGCATGCATTAAATTACCAGCTATACTTGGTTTAAACACACACAACTTAGATGTTTTACTCGTGAAGTATGTTAATTTGCAAATGCTCCCAATATTCCTTTATAGTTTGGTAGTATATTCATTAGGTGCCTTCAGTCTAATAAAATAGATTTATATGTCTTTGTATATACATAATATATGCACATATATGGATACAGATATGCAATATAGGTATATAGCTGTGTGGTTAAAATTGAGAATTATTAAGAAAAAATGTACTATAACGTGGGAAATAGCTCATCTTTCTTGTCTTCAGATGCAATTAACATGTAATCTGTTGCAAGATCATTGTAATATAGAGAAAACCTCAAGCATTGTATAGATTTAATTGACTTCTAATTGCTAAGTTAACACATTAGAACAGTTTTACTGCTATGATTTTCAACACTTGAAAAAATTGCTCCATTACTTATATCTTAACATTCGTCAGTTCAGATTAAGACTTTCTGCAGTTTAAGAAAGAAACTATTATTTCAAATGCAATTTGATATTTAAAAATGAGAAATAACTGTCATGGTGTGAACTGCCACGTTACCTTAAAAAATTATGTTCTGTTTCAGTGATGTGCCCTGTGACTGTCCAGGAACCATAATATTTACTGAAGCTAAATGTAGTTCCACCATATTTATACACTGTAATTGGGAAGCAAGTTGTCCAAGTTACTAAGATTATAAGTGTCAAATAACACAATCTAAGTACAAATAGTGACCTTTGTGTTCATTTGATCCAGACTTCTAATTTTTGAAATTAAGAAGCTGAGTTTCAGAGAGGTTTACTGTCCTGCCTGTAGGTCTAGGTGAGTATTTAACACAGATGTTACCGTTTTAAGTTTCAAGTCTTTTTGATGTTAATTTGCTTAAATATTTTAAATCCTCTGTGGTTGGCAGAATTCTAAGATAGTCCCCTTCAGTATGGGTGAGACCCATAAAAATGATGGAATGTCATTCCAGTGATAAGGTTACTTTATTTGATAAAGGTGTAAAGGTCTTGCAAATATAATTAAGATCCCGGACCAGTTGATTTATACTTACTTAAATAGGGCGTTATCCTGGATAGAATAGAAAACTTCATAGTGTGAGTGGGTCCTCCTGAAAAGGGAGAGCTTCTCTTACTGGCTTTGAGAAAGTAAGCTGCCATATTTTAAGAGGGCTTCAGAGACAGCCATGTGGCAAGAACTGTGTTAACCTCTTGGAGCTGAGCAGCCTCCAGCGAATGAACAGTAAGAAGCCAGGGCCTTCAGCCATAGAGCTGCGTGGGAGTGAATGCTGCCAATAACCTGAGTGAGCTGGGAGGAACAGTATTCCCTAAACAAACTTATAGGGGAGAATATAGGCTACCTGACTCCTGGCCACAGTCTGGTGAGGCCCCAAGAAGAGGACACAGTTCAGCAATGCCAGACTGTCTCCTGACCCGTGAGAACAATGAGATAATAGATTTGTGTCATTTTAAACTGCCACATAAGGGCAGCTGGGTGGCTGCCTTCGGCTCAGGGTCCTCAAATCAAGCCCTGCATCAGGCTCCCTGCTCAGCCGGGAGCCTGTTTCTCCCTTTGCCTCTGCCGCCCCTTTCATGCTTGCTCTCTCTCTCTCAAACGGCTAAGTAAAATCTTAAATAAACTGCCACATTTATTAAAAAATATATGTCTTATAAAGTTAAGCTAGGAGAAGTAAGTACTTCATTGCAAAGTTATCAATTACAAAATTATGGATAAATGATATATTGATTTTACTTTTTAAATATATTTTTGTTAAATTAGCTTGCATTTCACAGCTTTAGTTCACATGATTTAGTCAGAATCAACCAAGACAGGGAACACTAGATCTCAGACATGAACAACCTTTTTTCTTCCTTCCTTCCTTCCTCCCTTCCCTCCCCTTCTCTCCTCTCCTCTCCTCTTCTCTCTTTCTTTTTGCCAGTTGTCCCCAAAACATTCTCCATGAATATTTCCCTCACTGGCTCTCTAGTCCAGTATTCAAATTAAGAATTTAAAAGTTGCAATTAGGCAGTTTCCTTCTGTTTAGAATTCATGTAAGGAGTGACTGATGAATTTTTCAGATGTTTTTAGTTCTGTATTTATAAACTCTCTTGTTTTTTCTCCTTCAGTAATTGATGCACTGAAGTATGTTGATAGATTTCCTAATGTTGAATTATCCTTGGATATCTAGAATAATCCTTATTGCTTATTTTTTTAACATAATGTTGGAATGCGTGTGCTATTATATTTAGATGTTTGCTTCTGTGGTCAAATATAAAATTGGTCTGGAGTTTGTGTGTTCACGCATGTATGCAAGCATTTGCTGCCTTTATTAGGTCTTGCTAGATTGTGTTGGCTTTGTAAAATAAGTGGTAAGCTTTCCATATTTTTCTGTGGACTAACATAGAAAAGATCTCTTCTTTGCAAGTTAGCTCATCTGTGAAGCCTAAGGTCTTTTTTAATGATAGAAGCTCAGTAGCCGTAATTGTCTTAAGTATCGGTGTATTCAAGTTAGCTTTGGTAAACAATCTTAAATGATGATGGAAGACCTTCCTCAGTTATTGGTCTTTACAGTGTTTGTAAGTGTGAAGCTTAGGAGAAGAAAACAGATCTAGAAATGACACCAGAGAAGAAAAATAATGTGCCAAAATAAAGGCTTTGAGTTAAAGTAGATTTGCTTCAGACTATTATATAAAAAGGGATTGAGAGAAATCTAAATAAGAATCTAGCCGGCACATACCTGACTTGACTATGTGGCCTGAGTTGAGTTTTCTCCAGGAAAGTATTATTAATGTGGATTTACTAACTGAACTGTGATTGCCTAAAAGCAGCAGAGGGAAAGCTTTGTATGAGTACATTTCTTTGTAAAGTGGACAAACATGAATTCTGTTAAGGATAAACATATTCAGTAAACTTGATCTACCTACCAGGTTAAGGGTTACAATTTCTCTTTAACATTCCTACTTTTTTATTGTGTGTGTGTGTATACACGTTTAGAAGTAACATAACCACAAAATAATAAAAGGGGCATAACAGATGTGTAATTATTACGAAGAGATGAGTTCATTGAGAAAGCTTGATTACTAATTGTCCTGGTGTCAAAATCAACATACGATATCAGTATTCCAGGAGGGACATAATTTGGGTTTTGTTTTGGAGATTTAATGAGAGTCTTATTGGATGAAATGGGAATGGCAGAGGTGTATGGTAGCAACATCAAAGTTTAGACTTGGAAAATCAGTTGTGAGTGGATTATGAAGCCTTTACTAAAGCATTTGTGTTAATTCTAAACAACTGTATCCTGTGTTATATAAGATGACCTGATAAGGCTACTAAATAATAATGTCTGAGAAGAAGATGAGTAGATAAGTGTTGGAGCTGGTGTGTAAAGGAGAATGATGAAGGAAAAAAGGGAAAAAAGAAAAAGAAGAAAGAAAATGGAATTTAAACTGGGGAAAAAAAAACTGATCTGTGATCTAGCTTGCTAAGGAATGACCAGTAATCTAGATTTCAGTGCAAACCAAAGATGCATTGGAGCCATTTTTTTCTGTAAGTGGAAAAATCATGCTTTAAAAAACAAAAACAAAACCAAAAACTCTGGTGAGGATAGCGTAACTATAGCAAGTGTACTAGGGAGTGGCATTTCTTCATATTAGGCAGTTAGCTGCATCATGGTTCTAGATCGGTCTACTTTTTAGCAGGTCAGAAAATAAGGGTAACAATTCTGATTCTCTAAATCCTAGGGAAAAATTCTGGAAAGGATTATTCTTAACACAATTTCTCTCTTAGTTTTCAGTTGTTAAATGGAAACTGGTTGAGTCATCAGGAAGCTGAGACAAGACCTGGGTAAACAGAGATAGAGTTAACAGTGCAGGCTGACTTTATATGAGTTTTAGGATATCTAGGCACCCTCGATGTAAGGATAGAAGAAACCAGACCTTATGATGTCTAAATAGAACCTACCTTAAATTTTAGCAGTTTGTAGATGAGTCTTTGATTGCTCTCTACCCAAGTTTATTAGAAATTTTGAAAAGTTGAGATGATTAAAACCAAAATTCTAGAATTTCTCATGAGAACCTAATATAATATATACTCTATATATGTATATGTGTGTGTGTATATATATATGTGTGTGTGTATATATATATATTATAATGTAATATTTCCCTAGTAAATGGATATAGTTGATTAGTTGAGAGGAATAATGTCACATTAAGTTGCAAAGCCGGTGCTCATATTTTTGTTACCCTCCTTTGCCAGCCATCTGGTTTGATTTTATATACTTGAAGTGTTTCATATCATAGAACCCATGGTCATTGGATAATAGCAAAAGCCATAGATACTAAATTTGTCAAATCAAACATATGTTGCATCATAAATTGTTCACATTCCAGTTCTGACGGTCATGTTATATTCACTGAAGTATAAACCAGAATTAATGGATATATTTTGTTGGTAACAGAATCAGGATCTCATCTCATTATTTTTATTTAAAATAACTCTGGCCTAATTGTCATACCTAGTCAGAATTTCAAATGAATATATTTTGGCTAGGTATATTATGGACCATGATTTCAGTTGTACAGAAAATATGTTCTATATTCTTTTTTTTTTTTTTAAGATTTTATTTATTTATTTGACAGAGAGAGGGAGAGCCAGCGAGAGAGGGAACACAAGCAGGGGGAGTGGGAGAGGAAGAAGCAGGCTCATAGCGGAGGAGCCTGATGTGGGGCTCGATCCCATAACGCCAGGATCACGCCCTGAGCCGAAGGCAGACGCTTAACGACTGAGCCACCCAGGCGCCCCTGTTCTATATTCTTTAATAGCAAAATTTTACTTCAGCATTAACCTTGATGGTTATAAAAAAAATACACAACACTTAGTCCAGGGATTTATACTTTATTTCCACTGTCCAACTTTATATCCTATTCTGGGATCCTCAGCTTGCATCAGATATTGGGATTGATGAGTGGAATGTAATAAGAGCATTTGGTCATTGATTATCCTCTGGCATAACAGCCTCCTACTGCTCATAATTTGATGTGCTGACTTCTAATATGTCCACATAAATGTGAGATTTCCAGTTTATGGTCTAGTTAGCAACTTTTCTTCTAATTCCAGTATATGAACATCCAACATATCTAAGCTTAGGGTTGCTATCTGTGGTATGTCTTGTTAAACAATATGGAGTAATGGACAAGGGTTGGGATTTTATCTGCCAGTAGTAACTAGTATGAGAGCAAAGAGTATCTGTATTATTTGAATTTCCCAGTTTTTATTTTATTTTATAGAATAAATTGCTTGTATAAAATTCCTTGAGGTTGGAAGTTTTTAATTTCTTTCTAAGCCTTCCACAACATTTTTCATGTAATTCTCTATTTATTTATTCTTCTATAATACCTATGTTAGTGTTCTCCGAGCCAAGGTATTCAATATTTGTGTTTGAATGACTAGTAAAATAATTAAAATAACAGATTGCTGCAAACTTTATATAGTATCTCACTGTGCCAAATGAGTTTCATTAATCTGTTTAATATGGGTTTTGTATCCTGGATCAACCAAAGAAGTTTCTCTTTTTCAAGATACCAATAAAATTCTACATTGAAATGGCAGAGCTCTGCATTTCTGATATTACATTTGTACCCTGTGCCATGCACGTGAACTATAAAAATATCTTAAGTACCAACTATTCCCCTTTTCCCAGTTATAACAGCATGGTGTCATCAATAGAAGAAACCGATGTAATATCATTTACAATGATAAGGTGGTAGGAATCTCTGTGAATTATTTGAGGAAGAGAAATGAATCAGTATCTCTGAAAAAAGAAACTAAAAAGACACTTTAATTCTTGCCTGGTGAAAGCAATCTTCTATTCCTTTCTGCTTATTGCTATAAATCAGAGATTAATAAATCAACTTATTCTATAAGGACTAGAGAATAAGTATTTTAAGTTTTGTGACCCAAGAACACTCTTGCAAATACTTGAGTCTACCAGTGCAATACAGGAGCAACTATGGACAATATGTAAATGAATGGATTTTGCTGTGTTCTAGTAAAACTTTATTTTCAAAAACATACAGCAGGTCAGATAGCCCCACAGCTATAGTTTGCAGACCCCTGAATTGACCTTTCAAAAAAAAAAAAAAAAAAAAAAGGTCAGCTCTCTTACCAGCAAGCACATTTATTTGGGAATAGCTGGGGAATTGCAGTTCAGAACAAGCAAACCGGTAAACCATAGGCAAGCATGAAGAGCAGGGGAAAGGGGCTTGTTTTTATAGGGGAAAGAAGAAGCTAGGAAGGGCTGTTCTGCTGAGTTCTTATGGGTGGGGCTGTTGTTGGGCAAGGAGAAATTCTTCCTTCCTTCTACTGGGGTATGTAATGTAAGTTTCTTCCTGCTGAGGAACGGGAAGGATACTTCATACAGCAAATGGTAGTGTGTGAGAGCTCCCCCTTCACCGCTTCCTGACTCCATTTTAAATGAGGTTTCCTGTATTTTCATACCTGCTATAGAGAAACCTACATTGACCAGATTAATAATAGTATTCCAACTTTCAGGGATTATATTAGTTTGCTCTAGTAAAGAGAATGTGCTCAGGACTACGTCTCTATGGAAGACATGACTTGATTAACACTTGCAGTGTTATTCTCAAGCCCTGTGACTTTAAATTTTTATTTTATTTAATCAAAAAATTAAAAGGGATGTGTAAGGAATCAAAACACCTATGTTTTCCATATCTTGTACCGTGGCAGGGTTGATATTAAATGTAGTCAATACAAGATTAAGTTTAGGCACTAAACATTCAAATTGATGCTGACAAATCAAAACGGATGCAGGCAATTAGAACATTATATAACCTATACCAAATGAATATCAGCTCTGCTGGTGACATCCATTTAATAGAGGTGGTTGTGTGTCACAGGCATGACATGTGATATTATACATTTCTACCGTGAGGTTTATTGCAACATGGTTGAAGGTTGCCAATTTCAGGATTTTGCTGGTTCTGAAGTGGAATCTTACAGCTAGGGTGCCCCAACACTCTGCTGTGGCTGTGTAATAACGTCCTGTGATATTGATCCCCTTGACCTATGGAGTGGAGTCTTTGGAAGCCAGTACTCCCAGCTTGTTACCTCTGGTTGCATGAACCGTTATTCTTTCAACCTTAAATGCAATGCCAATTTTGTCATTTCTGTGGATATCATAATGTGACATAATTTGATATGTGGCTGCCCTCAGGGAATGAATAAATACGCATCGATTGATTTAGGACAACTTAGGTTAAGATGAGGTCTTCAGTAATAACTCCATTTATTACCTGATAGTCTTTATTCAGCCTAGTGGATTAAGGTCACATGCTGGAACTGGGGTTAGTCTGGAGTTAGTTACTTGGTTAGTGAGTGGCGATTTCCTTTGAGGAAGGATCAGATCAGTGTTTCCTGCCAATATGTATGGTACAAGAAAACAATTCCTTAGGAGACTCACCTAACCTTTTTTTCCAGAGTGCTTGGATTTTTTGCATAGGTATGTAACAGGACAGGGTCATGATTTTTAGAGCTTTGTGGTTCACTTCATGACCCAGATGTTTTCAATTATAAAATCTGAGTTTTGCCAGTTACTTGGTAGCCTGTGGTTTAGTTACTTAGCTGCCTATTGATTTCATCTTGGGAGCCATATAATTTCAGTCAGATCTCTGCATTTTAGACCACTCTCTGGGTTCTGAACGGTCCATCCGCTCTTCTGCCTTTCATAATGACCATGGTATTTTGATTTTCATGGTTCCAGCTAGCAGCTGCTCATACTAACTCTGTGTTTCTACCATGGCTGCTGGGAATGTGGGCTCAATTTTAATTTTATCCTCTCCCACTAGCATTCCAAGTTTAGCAAGCATAACTACATATTTTTTTTTAAACAATTGAGTACTTCTGTCAACAGTTTCTGATGGCGAGAGTAAAGTGCCCTCCCAAAGATGTCCACAGCCTGATCTCTAGAACCTGTGACTGTTACCTTACATGGCAAAAGGGACTTTGTAGATGTTACTACATCATGCATTGTGAGATGGGGACATTATCCTGGATTATCCTTATCTGATTGGGACAAATCTAACCATATGAGTCCTACAGGCAGAGATGCTTTTTCAGCTGTGGTGAGTGACAGAAGAGTGACAGAGGAATGATCAGAGAGATGCACTGCTGCTGACTTTGAAAATGGAAGATCAGGCCCAGCGAGACATCTGACTTCTATCCTACAGACGTGTAAGATAATAGATTTGTGTTGGGTTAAGCCATAAATTTGTGCTAATTTGTTACATTAGCGGTAGAAAATGCTTATATAAAAGAAGTATCTGTGATCTTTCAAAAAGTTCAAAAAAGGTAAAGGTGTATTTGGTTAAGATATATCTTAGTTACAATTTAATATTTCCACCTTCTATAGTTTTTAAATTTCTCTTCCACATCATGAAAAGTTTTTTTGTCTTTCCATAACAACCTGCATGGTCATTTGATTTTTGTGTGAAATAAACATAAGACAAGCTAAGACCAAGGCCTGACTGATGTATCTGGTAAAGATATATTAAAACAACTATTGTAGCATTAGACAGTTTATTATTTACATAGACATTGGAAAGAAAGAGAAGCCTAAGGTGCCAGCTCCCCAAGTTTCTCGTCCCATACAAAAGGAATAACACAAAAACAAAAGAGGTCAAATGACTGCCTTGAGTTTTTGGATACCCCATCACTGAGGAGCCCATTCTAGACTATATGCTAAGTGGTTTTATATACTGAATCTTTATTCTGAGGGTGGAGACGGGACAAAGAGGCCCATGCCATATCAAAATCTGGGATGTGGTGAAAATATTTTCATGATAGCCTCACAGGTGATACGGAGGCAAGTGTGAGATGGTTTTAGAGTTGCTCCTCACAGGCCTTCTGTCTTCTCCTGTTCTGGGGATCATAAGTTATTCTACCAAGATTCCAGCTGTGGTTCAAGCCTTCCTCCATGTGCTCTGTGGGGATATATGTAAGGCAACCAGAGCAGCAGAGCTCTTACTCCACATTCTAAAGTCAGAGGAAAAAGAAAATCTTTGTTCTTTAGTATTGCTGACTTTAAGAATGGATCATGTAAATCTGGAAATGCTGGCAGTAATGAATACAATTTCTGCAGAATAAAACCAACAAAATAAAAGTATCAAGGTGTACAAATGGAGAAACAGAGCTCCATCAAATTTATCAAATTAATTATTCTAGAGGTAGTACAGCCACTAGACCTAGTAGGAATAGCGATAATCCTTTATGCATAGCTAATTTTAGTTATGTGCCTTCCTCTTACATTTGAAAATTATTATATTAATATATAAAGTTAACATTATATAAGTTGATTGCACCCGCATTGATTACTAAACAGTTAAACTACATAAAAATATGGTAATTGCTAATAGCTTTGAAGTTGTAATTTCTATAGTACTTTTAATTAGTGACATGGACCTATTAATTCAAAGTCATCTTTAGTCTGTGATTTTAGATATGTGGTGGAGTACTCACTTGTACCTTAGATTAAATCTTTACCCTTGAAATGAGTCAAAATGTGTCTAACTGCAACCTTATTGGAATGATGATATGATTGAGAGAGGTTCAAAACCATTGTTGGTGCAGTGCTCTTTGAAATCCACTTAAAATAAGAGAGTGATTGTGTAAAAAGTGTGGACAACTCCATTACCCATGTAGCTTCATTTGTAGACTCCATGTAAAATGCTTATATATCCATTACATAAGAGCTCCAACCTTAGGTCGAATGTATCCTTGGAAATGATAATTCAAATTATTTAGATAATCGTTTATGAAACTTACCCAGATTGTACCTAAGAAAATGCCTTGCAAGGCTGTATGTTAGAAAACACAAAAGTATCCATTAGTTTTTATTCCCACAATGACAGGAAACTTGAAAGTCACTGGAAAAGCTGTAAAAAAATTTAAACATACATGTTTGAAGGCATCAGAGAGCTTTAAAGTTTGCAGGCTCAAAATATGAATAATTGAATTTTTAAATGAAGTTTTCATTTTTAATTCTCATTTGATTTATTGTACTTGTATTCAATCTATATTTTTGCCCCCCCTTTTTTTGAAGATTTTATTTATTTATTTGACAGAGATAGAGACAGCCAGTGAGAGAGGGAACACAAGCAGGGGGAGTGGGAGAGGAAGAAGCAGGCCCCCAGCAGAGGAGCCCGACATGGGGCTCGATCCCAGAATGCCGGGATCACGCCCTGAGCTGAAGGCAGACGCTTAACGACTGAGCCACCCAGGTGCCCCTGCCCCTTTCTTAATAATGATTTAATTGCCCTTTGTCTTGTTTGGTAATGAATATTTTGAACTTTGAACTATATCATTGGGCTCCTGTGCCTGCATAGGCTTTAAACTTCAGCACTTAGCCCTTATTGCCTATATACAGATCTGAATTTTATGTTTTATGTCATATCAACCCCAAATACCCCTCTTTAGTTTGTTTTTCGATTTATATTTCATTCCTTTATTTTTCCTTTAGTGTTCTCAGGATTGCATCTTTTTCAGGTCATGATTTCATCAGAATCTCTGTGTGTTTGTAGCAAGAGTATTGTCCATCCTGAACACTCCATTCTTCTATGTTGAAAAAGTCAACCACTAAGTTCTGCTATGTACATATTGGAAAGAATTTTCTCCCCTGAAACTGGCAGGGCATAAGCCTCTGAAATTAGATGATAGCACAGTAATAGAGAAGTCAGTATATCAGATTGCATATTTGAAATATTAATATACATTTCAACTCTTGTGAGAATTTGACAATATCTGTTGTTCATGATTAAACAGATAAAACCAGTTAATTTATGTTTAAATGTTTTTTCTCATGCCTCTAGAGAAAACAAGGGCAATTGTCTGAACTATTTTTTCACTAAAGCCAACGAAACATAATCTTTGGGTAAAAGTCTTCTCTTTATGTTATTAAATGAAGAATATTATCTGAGTAAGGAGAACTGTCTCTCTGTATTGTGGTGGCTGATCTGTTGCATCTAACATTTAATTCTTGTTCTTGTCATGCATGTTAGTGGGTGGGTCCAACACTGATGTATGCAGTGATAACAGGAAAAGAGATCGCAAGGGGCCAATACTCTGTTTTGGAGGGTAATTATGAATTGGATTCATAGATAATTCCCTCATTTTGTTTGATTCAATTTTATAGCTTTTGTTTTTGTTTTTCCTAGAAGCTCATGATCAGACAGCAGTTAAAATTTCTTCTATTTCAGTAAAGAAGTTATGTGGAAACTTTAGCTGTGTTTGGAAAATCAGTCGGCAGGAGATATGAGATTATCAAGGGAGATGATCATTTATAGTGATGTACATCATGGGTTATAGAGAAGTGGGATTTAGGACTCTCAAAGAACAGAGTTGGTTTGTTTGAATCTATCAGTGTCCTATTCATTGAGACCTTTCTCAAGTTCTCTTTGGCCTGAAAATAATGACGTTTTTCCCACTTAGAAAGGTAGGGCAGATAGCTCTTCTAGATTGTGGATATAATGCTAGCTGTTAAATATCGTTTGATCTACTTGTATGTCATCCATTTGCAGCAATTCAAACCACTGCTGTTATATATATCCTTTGTACTGGTATAAGAGGTTGCCAGTCCTTTAAAGCTTACAGAATGTTAGTGAGCAAATTGTACCTGGGAAGCACCTGAAAATAGTGTGAAGTTGGAGCTGTCGCAAGTTATTATAAGAAGATGAGACTCTGAGAACTTTGACAAAGTAACCACTCAACATTGTTTATTTTTAATGATGACAGCATGTGTATTTCTGTGTTGAGATGACTAGTGCTAATAACTTAAAAAAAAAAAATTCATATGTTTCCTTCTCAATTTGTGGATCAGAAACCAGTATATAAGAGCGGAAAATATAATTCTAAGTATAATGACTTGAGTATTTTTGAGGTAAGCATAAAACATTACTAGTTTCTATCAGTTAGTGTTGATTCTTTTACAGATTTATGTATTTAAATATTTACAACATAATTTTCTTTCAAATGTTAATATTTCATTTTTCATCATCAACAAGTGAAGAGTAGAACTAAAAATAAATCAAAATGGAAATAAATAAAAAAAATTTAAGTTTGAAACATGCAAGAGTTAAATTGGACAAAATTTTTGTGAAAAATTTCAATAATTCCACTTCCTTATTTAAGATAACTTTGCATACATATGAAATAAAATACTGTGTTCTTCAAATGATTAATATGATATTACTTTTAAAAGTAACTTTTAAATTATTTAAAATTGGGAAAACATGTTAAATATTATTTGCCAAATGGAATTAAAATTACTACAGTTCTGTATTTTCATCATTTGGACCAAGTTTTACCTAGTACCACACTCCTTGTTACATAGTTAAAATTGTATTTTCTCACAATTTCATATTTTTGTGACTAAGTAAATTTCATTTTTCTTCATGATCTGATGTTAGGTTTTATTGTACATATTTCAGAATTTGTGGGGCTTTTTTCTTTGATATGCATGGGAAATTTTTATTGTTTCCTTCTAAATTACCTACAGAGCTAGTTTCTGCATTTGTGCCATAAGTAAAAGTATTTTGGTGAAAAGATTAAATGGATAGGTTGTCTTTTTTATTTCATAATAAGTATGTAAAGTTTTTCTATATCAGGGAAAGACATAAACGTGATCAGTTATTATAATATAAAGTTTATCAATGTAAAAAAACCCTAACAAAACAAAGCAAAACACAGTGAATTCTTAGAACACAGGATGAGAGGAACACTACTGCCCCCAAGTGCCTGACTGGAGGTGAATGATGCCTCCTGGGAATACAAGGTCACTATGCTGCTCATCCTTATTCTGTAGTCAGGCAGGATAATTTAACTACATAATTACTTATCGTTGTTTAGGTTTCGTGGTTGTTTAAGTCTTATTGTACGAATAGGTCCTAAATGTGGATTTTTAAAAATTATACTTATCTACTTTTATCATGGGAAAATTTAAATGAAAGATCAGCATCTTATCATTTTGAATTTACCACTATCATATTTACCCACAACTGTAGTTTTGAGAAAGAATTAAGAATTAAAAACAGATCACAGATCCTGTCTCAGCTTCATCGTTCCATGCTTGACCCTCTGAAGATTATGTAACTAGCAGAGACTTATTTTTTTTATGGTATTTAATTCTGCATCACAATTTTATTTTGGATATAATATGGTTATAATGTGATTGTTTAGAGCAGTCATTCTTAGCAAGTGAACATTAATGGAAGTTTTCTCCATTTTATTCTTCAACATAAATGTATGATATGATTAGCAGATATATGGTCCAGTGATATGGTTGCCTACTCATGTTGGTTTCTTGTGTGGTCATAATTTAGCAACTTTAGGGATATAGGTTTATATAGTAACTTCAAAGAAATATTATGAAATATTAACAGCTCAATAATTTTATGAATCTCCTTTAACTACTAACATTGAGTTGGTAGTGTTGTCCCGTATCAGGGTTCTTTTACTTGGAATAGAAGAAATTTCATTTAAAACATTAATCAGAATAAGCACCATAAAATAAAAAATCAGGATGTAGATTTTAGTTCTGAACCTATAGTTTAATATCTAAAATACTGTGAACTACTTGACTCATTTGGACATTGAGTAAACCACCCTGAGATGCCATTTCTGACCTGCGAGTTTGTCCGTTGAAACTGAAAACTCGTAACACACTCTTACCAACATGTTGGTAAGACTGCGGGGGAAAGGAAATTTCATTCATTGTCAGTTGAAGTTCAAAATAGTATAAATTAAAAAAAAAAATAGTATAAATTCTGTAGAGGAAAAGTTGGAAACATCTGAAAAATTATGTTTGCATTTATCCTATGAACCAACAATCCGTAGAGAAATATAAATAGGAAATAACATATGTACAAAGTTATTTATTATAGCATTATTCATGACACTTGGAAACAGCCTAATTGTAGCATGATTGGATAGGTGCAGTCTGAGGGGTTAGTGAAGGTACTAAAACCTCTCTAAATATTTCATTTTTTTATAATTTAACATAGACATAGATATTAAAATTTTTAAATTGAATTGAATATAATTAAATGAAAAGGAAACCAGATAAACTGAAATGTGTGTCAAACCAAAAAAATATAACCACATTAAGGAAAGGAAGGGTTTTTCTAAGTAATTTAGAGCATGGTGTTCTGATGCTACATCCTTCATATAACCTCAGCTCAAAAATTTATTCTACATTTTAGCTTTATATTAGTAATATTCATATTGCAGTTTTGAACTTAATATAAGAATACATAAATGCATATGTATTTAATATATACATTTATATTATATAAAGTATTACTTTCATTTTTCTTATGGCTAATATACAAATATGAAATGAAATTAATTAGAACAAAGCCCTGTGATTTGAATTGTGCATTAGTATAACTCATATTTCCAGCCATGTTACACTGAAAAGGCCTAAAAGCAATGACACTCTAATAGTAATAATAAAATAGCACCCAGATCTTTGTGTTTTAATAGCATTGTCTTTAAATACCATTGTGTTTAAACACCATTTGTGTTTAATTACTATTACCTATTATAAAGAGTTATTTTTCCCTAGGGAAATGACTGGTACTACGTCTGAGCAGAAAAAGTACAAGGCAAATCTGGATCCATAATGGAAACAAACAAACAAAATAAAGCAAAACAAAAAGAAAAAGTCATAGAATAATATCAAAAAGACACAGGGGCGGGTTTTAAAGAGGCTTCTACAGTACACATTTGGGATATTTTGAGCATTGAGATTATTAATGTAATTCACTTTAACACGTTGAAATAAAAAAAAAATCCATGAGCCATGATACATGACTTACAGAATAATAGGTGCTGCAAATGTAAATGAAAGAAAATACTTGGAAATCACCATTTTATAAACCTCAGTAAAATCATAAATTCAGGCAAGGTTGTTTGGTAAAAATTATCAGTACAAAGTGTGAGGCATAAGTGATTTTATGTTGTCAAATTATGACCTTATGTTTTTATGACTAATTAAAAATGAAAAATGGACATTCACAGTGAATATATCTAGCTGTTACTAACTTAAATGTTATGAAACATCATCTTTAAGATTAAAACAAATTGACATGTAGTGTCTTCTGAAATAGCATTGTATAAAGTAGAAATCTTCACTTATGAAGAGTTCTTACCAGAACTTTATCCTGAATATAGCTAAGTCTCTAAATCTAAGTTTGATGTTGCAGGGAATAGAAGAACACAGTAAATGACACAATGAGAACAACTGAACAAATCCAGGGCCTATTATTACCTTCTACATGAAAACCGACTTGATTTTTTCATAAAATCAATATTTTTGGTGGAAAAAAAAAACAATGTTAAAAATGACCTCAAAAACATAACAAAAAATGCAAGGAGAAAGCTTGATTAGATCTCAGTTTGAAAAAACACAAAATTAATAAAATATTTTTGGAGCCATTTGAATATGAACTATATATTAAATTCTATTTTGGGATTGCTGTTAATTATCTTTAAAAAGATAATGTTGGGACACCTGGGTGGCTCAGTCAGTTTAGGGTCATTGGGTCAGGTCATGATCCCAGGGTCCTGGGATTGAGTCCCACATCAGGTTCCTTGCTCAGTGGGGAGCCTGCTTCTCCCTCTACCTGCTGCTCCCCCTGCTTGTGCTCTTTCCTCTCTCTGTGTCTTGACAAATAAATAAATAAAATATTTAAAAAAAAAAAAAAAAGATATTGTTAGTGCTGCCTGGGTGGCTTAGTCAGTTAAGCAGATGCGTTTGGCTCAGGTCATGATCTCAGGGTCCTGGGATCAATCAATCGAGCCCTGCCTCGGGCTCCCTGCTCAGTGGGGAGTCTGCTTCTCCCTCTCCCTCTGCCCCTCCCCCCTCACTGTGTGCTATGTCTCAAATAAATAAATCTTTAAAATAAAAAAAAAGTTTAAAAAGATAATGTTATTGTTGCTCTGTAAGAGGATACAGAGAGAGCATGCAAAGAGCACAATTATGATGCAATGATGCAATATTATTATCAAAATTTTGTATGTTTTAGTGTTTAAAATCAAAATATTAAAAAAATAATTCCCACTTTATCAGAAATTTAATTTGGAATATATCCTCTTAATTTTTCTATGGAAATGAAATTTAAAGTATATCAGTTAGGTCAACAGGACCAAATTCCAGTTTGCAAGGTTGTGATAGACTGGCCACATCTAGCTTCAGTAAAAATAACAGGTTATCCTAATCCCCAAATCTTTTGGTATAGTAGAGTAAAATATGAAAAAAAAAAAAACTTGTATTTTATTCTTTATTCTTTACAAGTCACTATCAAAAACTAAGCTATAGTTCTGTTCATATTAGAGATATAGAGAAGACCCAAAATTAAGTCTCAACAGATCTGTGGGAAAAGGTAAATAATGCAAAGAAAGTAAGGTTTTTCTCATATTTATATGATTCAAAGGTGAAATATATACCAATAATAATATTACAAGGTCAACAAATACTGCATTGGACACAATACTTGATGAACTAAGTATTTTCAACAGCTTAGTCCTTTTAGTTTTTTTCAGAATCAAAAGCAAAATTAATCTTGAAGACTTCTTAATTATGTCATAAAATTACATAATTACTTAAAAGCATTGTACATATTAAAGTATATCAACAATGCTGCCTCAAAATGTACATGATACAAAAAGACCTATTTCACTTCCATTTCCAAGGAGAACCTATGTTATCATGACATTACTATATCTGGTATTAGATTGGAAGGACAAATTAACTTGAGATATTGAGTGCATTTTTATTTTGCAAGTATGATATTCCACCAACAAATTTCATCAGGGAATGATGTGTCAGGGTAATTTTGAACTATTCCTTCTATACAATTTAATCTTTAAAGGTCATAAGGGTAAGGGCAGCTATCATATGTCTAAAACCCAAGTTAAGTTTTTCTGCTTTTGTGGCTTAGAATTATTTTCCTCAATCCAAGTCCAAATCAGTTCTGACAGGGAATGTCATCCACTCTGTTTTATGGGCACTCTAGTAAATCAATGTCAAAGGAATTGTTTTATTTTTTTTCAATACCTAACATTGATTAAATATAGTGTATAGGTTTCATAGTTTTTCTTTCTCCAGATACGTCTTCCCTTTTGTATGCAAATAGTTCCCTTTTCTGACAGTATTTGGCTTTGGTAACTGATCGAATTTAACTTACTAGTATAAAGGAATAAAATATTATCTGGGATGCATGAAAAAATCCATTTATAAAAACTAAAATGGTTTTAACAAGTATAATATATTGTTATCCTCTGCTATTTCAGATTAGAATCCATTTCTAGAGTATAAATCATTCAACTTTTACTTGTCTCTCCAAGTATAATCATTTAAGGGGGTTTAAAAGCTCCTGTTGTTTTCCACATTTGCTCGTACTTATCCTTTCCTCCCAGGATGGAAAAGCTAATGCAATTTGGGTCAGAGTCCAAGACTCTGAAAAGAATGTTTTACCTAGTAGGTAGTACATAATAGATGACATACAAGTGTGTGATAAACATAAACTATGAGATAATTTTTAATACATTGAAAAAAATGTAAATGTCTATTTCTGACACTGATGGAACCTTACACCAGATCAATGTGCCCCATTTCTCAGTACAATAATTAAAATATACATATATTCATAAAAATACACATAATTATAAAAGATACTGAAGAGCTGCCAAGACAGCCTGATATTGAGAAATTTAGAGCCCAGAGAGGAAAATAGAAGCACAGAGAAGAGAGATGGATATAATTATATAGTCATTTTTCTCTTGAACTATTTGCTGTATACTAAGCTATCTAGGAAAAGAAGCTAAGAAGTCATGCTAAAAGAAGCTGAAATTTAAGGGCAGGTATTTTGTTGTTCTCTGAGGGTTTTTGGTTTATTTTTTCTCACTAAGTTAACAATGTTGATGAACCAAAATCTGTTCAGAACATTGCACAAAAAGATGAATTGTGTGCTGAACCAAGTTGTCCATTGCTTGGATCTTTCTTCATGGATGGATATTTTGCACACAGCTGGAAGTGTTGTTGGGGAACATTGTTTAGCTGTCAGACAATTCAGGATTGCCTCAGCTGCAGAAAACTACCTCTAGGCTCACATGCAAAGACTGTGATAAGGTTCTGCTATTTCATTCTACTGTGAAAAAACTCTGATGAGATATTCCTGCTCCAAGGCTTCTTTGGGGGTTCACTGGGACAGATGGGCCTTCCTCAAAGCCCAAGTTCTCCTTTTGCTTAATTCTCCCTCCTCCACTGCCCTCCACATTTGTGGATACTAATGGTAATTCTTAATAAATATCCTATGTACTAGACTCTGTCCCAGAAAAAAACAACCTATGGCAGTAGGGTTTTGGAGCTGGATCACCCACTGCTTGTCTTACAGTGAAGACTAGTGGTAGATGTAACACAGATAACTCTAGGCACTAAGTGGCAGGCCAGCATTGGTACCTTTCACCAGTGGTGAATTTGGATGATTCACCAGTGGAATGAGAGATACTAGCTGGTGCAGTGTATCATCAGAAGTTTGAAACATTGATGAGGGAAAATAAGTATAAGGAAAAATGGATGGGATGGCCATTTTAAACTCTATTAAATCTCTAGGAAAAAACAGCAGCAGTAGATATGAAAATGAAAGCAAAGTGTGGGACATCCAGAGAGCATAGCATCTTTGATGATGTGGGAAGGTACTCTCATTTTTTGTGGTAGTGGTGGATAAAGAAAGCTAACTAATGGGTATGTTATTTAATCATTTGTATAGCAAATCTCCAGCCTCTAAAGGAGGCTCAAACACTGATGAATATCTCTGAGTCACTAGACATTATTGGAAACTTTCTCCGTTAGCATGTATATGAGACATGGAATACAAAAACAACACTGCTTTGAAACTTTGGACTGGACATTAGTGAGGCAAAGGGAAAATCAACAAAGATTTGAGAAGAAAAAGTAAAATTTTCAATATAATTAGACAAAATAATTGAGTATATATATATATTTAAATACAAGATGCTTATGTGAATTTAGAAATTTGCTATACACAAGGCTAATATACAAAATTTGGTTACACTTACTTATAGCAATGGCTAACAAATTTAAATCTAAAAAGAATAAAATAGCAGTGACATCAAGAATACATACACACAAATAAGCAAAAAATATCGTAATAACTCTTGTTTAAGAATTTAAGAACCTGTACCTCTATATTCAAAACTAGAAAACATTATTAAAGGGTATTGTGCAAATGAACAAACGTAAAAAGAATTAAAAATATTACCATTTACAGTGATATCAAAAAACATCAAAACCTTATAGTAAATTTAATAAAAATAATTGCAACACTACTTACTTGAAAATTATAGAAAATTAATGACAGAAAGATGTCCACAGCAAATATAAGAATGTATCATATTCATCTATTAGAAAACTCAATGATAAAAAGATACTTATTTTTAATGAAGCTGTAAACTTAATCTCAGTCATAATCATTGTCAAAATTGACAAGCTGAGGCATGCCTGGGTGGCTCAGTCAGTTAAGTGTCTGCCTTCGCTCAGATCATGATCTCAGTGTCCTAGGATAGAGCTCCACATTGGGCTCCCTGCTCAGTGGGGAGTCTGTTTCTCCTCCCTCTGCTCCTCCTTTCCCACTCTTTCTTTCTCTCTCTCTCTCTTTCAAATAAATAAATCTTTAAAAAAGATTGACAAGCTGATTCTAAAATTCATATGGAAATACCTAGGGCCAAAAATAGCTGAGGAAGTCTTGGGGGGCTGGAAAAAAAAAAGCTGTGTTTGAAGATTTACTTGACTACTTAACCGTATCTTGGAAGATCTGTCAAAAAGGGCCAAAAATAGCTGAGGAAGTCTTGGGGGGCTGGAAAAAAAAAAGCTGTGTTTGAAGATTTACTTGACTACTTAACCGTATCTTGGAAGATCTGTCAAAATCTAGAATAATGGAAAGAATGTGGCATTGGTGCAAATATAGATCAATAGACCAATGAAGTAGGATAGAGTTCCAGAAACGAAATTTCAATCACCTTAATATGGTAGAAAGGATTGGTTACAGGGAGAAGATAGATGATAATAAAATGAGGTTGCCATAAGAATTGAGCATACAGAATCTAGAGCACAGATGAAACAAAATTTACTCAGAAGGAAAGACTTTTTTGGATGCTTCAGGGACGAACAAGAATTGAATGGGTTTCTTATATGATGGTTTATAATTTCTCTATTTAACTAATATGAGGAGGGTGGAATTAGACAGACTGGACTAGTTCTTACTTCAATAAGGAACAAAGCACAAATATCCTTGTCTAAATATGGGAATGTTGCATTTGTCGTTAGTGCTATCTATCCATGGGAGACAGGTGGAAGGTCTGTTCACTGTACACGCTTAGGAACCAAGCCTGACAGAACTGCCTTCATCTAAAATGCTGTTCATTTCTGTACCAGGAGAGATAATCTGGAGGGTCTCAAACCACCAATAAAATATGCTGGCCAATGTTTTATTCACACTTCCCTGTCCGGAATGGTTATATAGATCCTCCCTAGAGTCAGTCCTATCCTGTGCCTGGAATAGTGGACAACCACAGATATTTGAATAACACTAATCATGGCCAAAAGGAAGCATTTTAGGGATTTGTAATTGCTGCAGAGAATAGAAAAGCTAACCAGGAAACAGCTGTGTTAGGACCAGCAATGCCAACCTACCTACCATTGATCTATAGGGACAGTTGTCTTCATAAGTAGATGATATTGTCCATCACTTCTTAACAGCATGGTGAAAGAATGGAGAAATAATTTTTTAGAAGTGTGCAGAGGAAGGATTGGAAATTAAAGCAAATGACATTTTCCCCTAGGTTCTTGTAAAAGGAAGATTATAGTGAAAGGAAGTTTATTATATTTTTATGGATGTGTTGGGAGTGTTAAATTATGTTTGGTAGGGTATGTAAGAGAGTGAATGTGGAGATGGTCAAACAGTGGGCTCTAGGGATAAGAAGGTCATTTGAGTATTTCTCAAAACTCCCAAATGAGCCATCACTTGATGAAAAATTATTCTTCACATCCTGAGAAATACGTGACTAAGGATGGAAGCTAACAAAGTTAGCCAAGAATTATGAGTTCTAATGTTAAGTTCTTCAAACCTAATCCTAAACAGTTTTTTTCTAATTGTCTATTTTATTTCTTTTTTTTTTTTAAGTTTTTATTTCAATTCCAGTTAGTTAACATACAGTGTAATATTAGTTTCAGGAGTAGAATTTTGTGATTCATCACTTATATGTAACACCCAGTGCTTATCACAAGTGCCCTCCTTAATACCCATCACCTATTTAACCCATCCCCAACCCACCTCCCCTCCAGAAGACCTCAGTTTGTTCTTTATAGTTAAGAGTCTGTTTTATGGTTTGCCTATCTCTTTTTCCCCCATGTTCATCTGTTTCATTTCTTAAATTTCACATGAGTGAAGTCATATGGTATCTTCTCTGACTGACTTTTTTGCTTAGCATAATAAACTGTAGCTCCATCCATGTCACTGAAAATGGCAAGATTGCATTTTTTTTATGTTTGAATACTATTCAGTTGTATGTATAAACCACTTTTTGATCCATTAATCAGTTGAGGGACATTTAGGCTCTTTTCATAATTTGGTTATTGTAGATAATGCTGCTATAAACATTGGGCTGCTATAAACATCAAAGGGATACATACCGATATGTATCCCTTGAATCAGTATTTTCATATCCTTTGGGTAAATACCTAGTAGTGCAATTGCTGGATTATAGTTCTATTTTTAACTTTTTCTGGGACCTCCATACTGGTTTCCAGTTTGCATTCCCACGGACAGTGCAAGAGGGTTCCCCTTTCTCTGCATCCTCGCCAACACTTGCTGTTTCTTTTGTTGTTAATTTTAGTCATTCTGAGGTGTGAGGTGATATCTCATTGTAGTTTTTACTTGAATTTTCCTGATGATGAGTGATATTGAGCATGTTTTCATGTGTCTGTTAGCCATCTCTAAACAGAGTTTCCAGACTGCTGTTTCTCCTGTAATTCCCCATCATTGTAAACTCAATCTGTGGCATAAACATTTTGATTAGTTCCTGTACCCTTTCAGTACAATTAGTTCTGTCACAGGATAGAGCTTCTCTGTAGATTTCTTATATGTTGTTATTATTTTGCCAATTGCTCTTACTGATATTGAAGCCTCAAGTTTTGATCACTGATTGGGGTCTTGAAACTGCTGGTGGACATTATCAGGTTTTCGTCCAGGACAGTTGAACTATCTTGCTGATTTTCACATACATTTACATTTTTCAAAACTATGCCTGTTGCTAGTTTATCTCCCGTGGGCTTCTCACCTAATATTTTGAGGCTTTCCCCATGACATCAAATCAATGGTCCTGGTTCTGAAGAGATTCCTGAATTACACTTTAGTGTAATTATATCTAATTTGCTATATTTGGTTTGCCACTTTCTGTGGTCAGCTTCTCAAGCTGTGCCTTTTTCTCCATTTCCTGTCAAACTCAGTCCCAGTTCTTTATGCCGACTTCTTGTATCAAAGACTTGAATAATTTTCACATAAAGCCTTTCAAAGAAAATAGTCATTCAACATATGTATGTTTGAAAAAAGAAATTTTATACCTCCAAAGTAAATTCCCAACTATAAATAAGAGAGATATCATTAACATATCTCAGTGATTATGGGAAAGAAAGTTTTTGCAAGACCAGTTGTCCAACAGGAACTAATATAAGGTATTTAGGGAAAATATACATTTTTTTGCCTTAAATACTGGTTTTATTTTTCTCTAAAATAGTATTTTTACTATTTAGTATTGAAAATATTTTCAGTGTTTTTTCAGAATGCTTTCTTCTAAGTTAACAATATGTCAAATATCAATTATGGTAGTTGGTTTTATTTGTTTGTTTTGCCCTTCATCATAGTGTATTTTAAATTTTAACTTTATTTTCTACATTTTCTTGGGTGTGTGTGTGTGTGTGTTTAAAACAGTGCTAACAAAACACTAAATAGAAACATGCGTGGCACTAACTGGTCCTTAAAATACTTATTATAATAATGAATATGGAGATAATAAAACATAACCAAATTGTTGTATGTGATTTGATGTTTCAAAAAGACTATATATAGTTCAAGGGGTGCCTGGGTGGCTCAGTCCTTTAAGCATATAACCTTCGCTCAGGTCATGATCTCAGGGTCCGGAGCCCTGAGTTGGGTTTTCCGCCCAGTGGGGAGTCTGCTTGTCCCTCTGCCCCTCGCACTGCTGCTGCTGTTCTCTCTCTCAAATAAATAAAATCTTTTTTAAAAAAACTATAGTTTACAAAGTATTGTAATACTGTTAAAATGATCGTGTTTAAGAATTAAACAGGCACTCTTATGTGTAAATGATGTAAGTACCATTTGTTGAGTCCATTTGTTTTTAATACTATATTTCTTGATTATTTTTTAAATTTGAGAAATTGCATTTCAAGTGTTACAGACACACACAATAGGCATTGGGTAGGTATCTAGGTAGAGTGTCCTTTCTCCATGTTGAGTGAAATGATGTGATTTCTGGGCATTATCTAAGTGTGTTCTGCTACTTATTATTTAAAGATAACATTGTTATGATTTATAGGTTGGATTTACATGTGCCATATAATTCTATTATCAAAATATCTGCCTGTTTTCAGGAGATAAAATCCTTAATGTGGATCCATATGTATTAATGAAATAGCTTCAAGATCTATTGTTACATTTTGAAAAATATTGACATGCTGATGAATTTGGTTCAGAAAAATGATAATATTTTTTAAGATTTTTTATTTATTCATTTGAGAGAGAGACAGAGAGCACAAGCAGAGGGAGAGGGAGAAGCAGACCCCCCACTGAGCAGACAGCCTGACATTGGGCTGGATCGCAGGACCTGGAGATCATGACCTGAACCAAAGGCAGACGCCCAACCATCTGAGCCACCCAGGCACCCTGATAGTATTTATTGAGAGGAGTAACACAAGCAAACTACAAATCCTTATCTGTGAATTTATGGTCTTAAAAATTCATAGACATAGGAATTGAAAGTTACCTACCGGTTAACGATTTTCTTGAATTGTAGAAGTACATTTAGAGAGAAGTTAAGGGATATATGTCTTTTGTACAGTGAGAATAAATTATGGGTGGTTAATTAAATATAACTTCCAAAATTTTTGTAGCATTTCAATTCCTAGTTATTTAGGGATGCAAAATACAATTTCAAAATTTTCCTAAAAAATAACAAATTACACACAAGTAACTTCATGGAAAATTATAAAACATTATTTATTTACTATGATGTGTACCCCAGTATAAAATTTCCTACATGATTTTCTTTTTCAAAGAAATATTTTTAATGAGAAATAATCTTTTCTAAATACTGTGATAGAAGTCAGTCAATATCTCTAGCAGCTGAAGCCCACTGCTTTGCCAATAATTCTTCCATATGATTCTTCCTCTTGAAAAGCACTTTTTTTCTTCAATAATCCTACATGAAGATCATGCTCTTATTCCCCTTTACTGAATGACCTCTTTAATTTTGCTTCCCTGACTACAGAGTACATAAGAAAGAATTGAAAATGCAGAAATCCAACATGTATAATAGAGTTTTGTAGATCAACACCTATGAGACATGGTTAAGTATTTATTATTAAATGATTTCTCTCTACCAAGAAATATTTTCAACTTTTTTATTGCTTCAGAGGGTATGAGCTTTTTGATAAATGATTATCATGCTTTTTGCTCTCTTTAAGTCATTTAGTTTCCTTTAATTACAAATAAATATTATACTATGTACTTTATTAAATAAGTATTTAGGTAGGAAAACTTGTCAGAGGTTCTCAAACTATACCTGCACAGTTTCTCAGTATAAAACTGTGCTCTTCTTTCATCACCATCTGATTATTGAAATAGGTGCAAATAAAAACAATTGGCACATTACATGAAGTGTGTGTGTGTGTGTGTGTGTGTGTGTGTGTTTAACGTGTCTCAGTAAGATTACTGTAAGTGGTTTGCTATTTCCTTTGTGTGCCATAGACATCTTGTCAGTGCTACTTTGTTCCTTATCTGATTTTCCTTGTAAGCTTCCTTCTTGTTTCATGTGGTATCTAAATTCATACCCTAAGCCCCTTTTTGATATGTACTTCACTATATGTTGGCCTCTCAGACTTAAGCTACTGTAGATGTAGGGTAATCATCTTAACAACTGAAAGGTCATAGTCTAAATACAATGTCTCGGTCAACAGTTGTCTTGAATTCCCACTACTGCTGCTTCTTTACCAATTCTTTGCAGAGCAGGCTGTCAGCCAAACGTGGCTTGTGTGATGAAACTTCATGGATATGTGTCAGATGTTTGAAAATCTGGCATGCATATAATATTTTTCAATATTGTGAAAAGTCTATCCTCAACATGCCTCTGACTTATTTAATGAACCTGTCAAGTATCAGGCATTATTTTTTTCTTTATAACATGTGCAGAATTGACAGGTGCCAGGGGCTACAGTAGCACATATAAAATGTGCTACTTACGAAAAACATAACTTTATATAGATAATCATAGGACAGTGTTTACTTTTATGCTGTACTTACAATCCAATGAGTGTTTTAGGTAAAAGCATATATGAACTGGGTAACATTCTCTAAATATTAGTTTAAAAAAGTTAGTGTTAAAGGAAATTTTTGAGCTCTTTATAGTTACATAATAGCCATAATAGCATATTTATATTAGAGGGGAAAAATAGCAATTACAATAAAAAATAAATCAGAATAAAACAAATAAAAAACAAGAACTTGGTTATCTTATCTCATGGTGGGAGCATTTCCCAAATTTTTAGCAAAAATATGAGTTTAGGAACAAAAATTCTGATATCTGCTCAGCTTTCAATTTTGTAATTTAATTAATTCTTAAAAATTTATTTGAGAGGGAGAGAGGGAGGGGGAAGGAGCAGCAGAAGAGGGAGAGAGAATCCTCAAGCAGACTCCCCACTGAGTGCAGAGCCTGACACAGGATTTGATCCCAGGACGCTGAGATCATGACCTGAGCTGAAATCAAGAGTCAGCCACTTAACTAACAGCCACTCAGGTGCCCCTGTAATTTTATTTTAGATTAAATTTCTATATCCTTTCCAGTCATTGAACCAAAGCAGTACATGGAATTCCACGATCCTAATGATTATGTCTTAATACACAGGCTTTACTGTTGATGACCTCAACTCCAACAACACCATAAATGTAGAGCCTCCAAGACTAGTTTATTCTTACGTGTTTTTGAAAGATACATATTTATAGGGAAAAAATAAAGCAAAGATCCCGGATGAAAGACTATGACTAAGGTTTTGTTTTTGTTTGTTTATTTTTGGTTGGGGGTGTAGTTGTGGGCAGAAATCCTGGATCTTCAAGTTGAAGCAGTGGAACAGAGATAATCACATTTTTACTTTTTTTTTTTTTTTTCAAAAAATGCATTTGTTCTTTGCCAGGTATCTGTGGAATAACACCTACCAATATTTTCACCTTTCAGTTCCATAGATCCTGTTAATAGAAAATCCTCCTGAATTTTGGGAAGAAGTCATCATTATGCCCCAGTTTTGCTGCATAGTTTGTTTGGGATATGTATCATTTTATTGACCATTCTTGGTTGATTTACCTAGTGAGTAATTATGTGTTCTTTCAGTTTGCAGATTCAACTCTCCCTCTCCTCAAGCCTCTCTCTTTTCCTTCCCCCTCTCCTCCTCCGTTCCTCCCTCCCCACTTCCCTCATTTCCCCTTCTCCCTCTCCCTTCCCGTCCTTTACATTTTCTTTGTCTTTTTTTTTTTTTTTTTTTGTGGGGAGCTGGAAGTTGGTTATTTGCTCCAGGATACAATCCAGGATCGTGCATTAAATTTAATTGCCATGTCTCTGTTTCTCTTTATTCTAAAACAGTTCTACACCTATCTTTGTGTTTCTTATGACTGACAATTTTTAATTAAGTTCAGAAATATTTTATTAAATTACAACTTAATATTTGTTCTCTTACTTTATCTGTGACCCCTTTTTATTGTTACTCTTTACATTTTTCCTTTCATCTGTTTTTCTTGTTATAATTAATTATATTTAATTTTTGTCTCTTTTAATTTAGTCTTTATATCCAAAAGGATTTTATTAATGTATCTTAATTATTTTTAGAGTTCTGCCACCTCTGTTTATACTTCTTTGTATTCTTCAGTCATCTTTACTGATCACTGCTGTGTTTTCATAGATTCCTCCTTTTTCTTAATTTCTTTTCAGTTTTAAAATATTGGTCATAGTTTTCAGGTCTTGTTGTTGGTAATGTCTTTCTGTTAATTCTTTGTGATTGTTAGGGATTGATTTGGCTTTTTAATTTAATTTTTCGAGTTCTAATTTTCACTGATTTCACAATATTTTCTGTTGCTCAAGTTTATATCACATGATTTTCCTGTAGGAGGAGCAGATTAGAATAAATTTTCCAGTTTCCTGATCCCAGAGCTCCCTCTTCTGTTATGCCTGTGAAGTTATTATAAATATGGCACTCTGTGCTCTTAGATCAGCTGCCTCTGCTTCCTCTCACATTTTCTTCACATCTCACACATTTTGCTTCATATATCTATCTCACCATTTGTTCCATGTGTGCATAATTTGTATTTTGTTTTCAGTAGTTTCTATTCACTACAGGGGTCTTTGTCCAGGAAGAGAAATAGATTTTGTTAATTTACAAATTCAGGCTTCAGACAACCTGATTCCTTTGCAACTTTTCCACACTCGCCTTATACTCATTTTAGTGCTTGTAAAACGCCCCATGATTTAATCTCACCTCTGATGGGCCCACCACCTTTACCTGTTGGTAGCATTAACAACTCTGTAGTTCTTTGATTTTTATTTCTCCCACACAGTTATTGGTCTGTCACATTGGTCTTGTAGCTGTTGGTGATTTATAATATTCCTTCATGGTTGAAGAGTTGGTCAGGATACTTTTTTACTTTTAGATGTGTCATGGATTATTGGTTTTGCCATCCTGGTTGTCTAATCTCATGTGAGAATTTGGGGAGAAATGGAAAGGGGAAGGAAAACTATGTTGGTCCCATCACCATCTTTAGATGCCCTGTTTTATTTTAAACCAACTTCTGACTGGTTTTCATTCTTCAAAACTACTAAATATGCTTTTGTCAGAATACCCAATGACATGTACCATTTACTCTGGTTAAATTTTATATCACACCCTCTTTAAACACTTTTATTATGTGCCTATTTGCACACATTCTGTATTTTCCAAGGAATAAAATATATCAAAATTTTATTTAACTCACTAATGAGAAAACCACCAGGATAATAAAACAATTTTCAAGGACTTTTTGGAAAATTGAGTATTTGTGGACATCAAAGAAAGAATATTGACATAAAATCACAAGGTTAGGAACAAATCTCTAATATCCTTCAGGGAATAACAGTCCTAAATATTCAGGGTTGTTGTTGTTGTTGTTGTTTTAACTAGACAGTTGGAATCTGTAATGAACAGAAAGCTCTATTTTAACATGTACCTTCGAAGAGGAAATAGTATACAGAAGCATATCCTTAGGGAATTAAATAATCCTTGGATTCACCTGTTAGACAAGACTACAGCATGACACTGAAGCCTCACTCAACCATTTTTTTGCCTTCCATTTACTGAAATATTTCTAATAGTATGTACTCTTTTTATGCACACTGTAATATTATAGAAACTGGGGAATAGGGAAACTGAATAACTCGCCAAATATCACATTCTAGAAAGGGTCAGAGCTGGTATGATTGAACCCACAGTGTGGCTCCAGAGACATTTCTCTTAATGACTTAATAAGACAGCATTACTGAATAAGTAAAGTCAGAATAAGCCGAGGGAACTAACAGACCTGAAAAATGTAGTGGTTAAAGAATAACAGGTTAATTTCTTTCCCATGTAACTGTTTATCTGTTTAGGCAGATGATGTTGATTCCAAAATCACTCAGGTTGCTGTCTGTCTAGTTACTTGGAAGGAGAGAAGATCTTGGGGGATCGTGTCTGTGTGTATGTGAGATATTTTTGCACAAGTCAAAGCACATATCATTGCAACTATTTCAAAGATGTCCATCCACAACAATATCTTCCATCATACATACTCTGGTACAATGTGATTTGCCATCAGAAGGTGAAGTCTAATTCTGCTCCCAATGAATTGGGCCTGGCCTTATAACTTGCTTGTAATTAATAGAATGTGGTGGGATATATACTGCACAACTTCCAGGGCTTAGTCAGAAAGTTCATGCAGCTTCTGCGTGGATCTCTTGCATGCTTTCTCTAGAGGAAGACAGCACCATGTAGAAACCTGACTATTCGGGACCATCATGCATGAGTGGTCATACCTAGGCATTCTGGTGTCATATGAGAACAAAATTTCATCCTTTTTAGCCCAGATGCCAGGTTAATGTAGCCAACCTGGACCTTCTGGACTAACCTATCTACTAGCTGATAATCACTGAGTGACCACACTGAGTGCCATGGAAAGCAACAGAAACAGCTAGCCAATCTGACCTATAGTTCAGACAGTCAGAATCCATGATGTGTAATAAAATGTTTGTTCTATTAAACTGTTATGATTGGGGCTAGTTTGTTTGCATCAGTGGTAACTGGAACACAGCATCTTCCCAGTGTGACTCTATTTAACCTGTTAGATCAATGTGTTTTTAGCAGACCTAACACAAGAAGGTGTTTGACAGTACTTTCATATTTCTGCTCATTTCTTGATCTTCTGTCATCACCATTAGAAGGATATAGCCAGGCTAGCCAACTGTTTTCAGTAGGCAAATGTGTTCAGCAGGAACACAGGCAGAGAAGTTGCTCTAAAGGGACTTCAACAGATGATCCCACCCTAGAGTATAGTCTCCATCAAAGGGCAGACACACGAGTGAGCCCAGGATCTGACAGACCCTTGAGATAGCCCCATCAGAATCAGCTGAACGCCAGCCAATGCACAGATCAGTTTTACAGTAGATAAACTGAATTAATTAGGGTCAAAGAGTCGGCTATGTTATTTTTTTATGTTCCACATACTCCTTTGAGTATAATAAAATCCCTTAAAATTTGTGTAACTGCATTTACAGTATCTTATGTTGCTATGAATTCAATCTTAAACATCTCAGTTTTTCCAGTTTTAACAGCAAGTTAATACATATGTTTAGTTATACCCTTGGTTTTATTCAAACAATAGCAGTATATGTTTCTGAATATAGTTAAATTATATTTAGGGTGTACAGACAGCGTTAGCTAATTATTCTTGATAACGTAGAGCAACAGAAGTCAGCAAAAACTGCAATCCAATCAGTGTACTGTGTAAAGAAATGTTAAAATTCACTGAAATTTGCAAAAGATTGTCATGATAAATAGAATCTAAATACAGCTTGTGTGTAACAAATATTCCATTTGGAGATATAAAAGTTAGAGCTAAAAGATTTTGGATTAATTTTCACTATGGACAAGATAGGAACAATTTCGGCAAGTTATATAGTATATATTTATTTTTTATTACCTTCTATGATACCTTCTTTACCGTGTATACTTTGTGTGTGTGTGATGAAGATGAATGAGTAAAGACAGTAGAGCAGACACGCATCTTTCATTGAAGTAAAACAGACATTATTAAGGAAAGTGATAATTTGATTGAGAAGCTGGTTCTCTTCAGTAATGAAGGTTTTGCATGTCATTTGTCTTCCAAGATTGGTATTTCATACATTTATTGAAAATAAGGAGTCCCAGGATCTGTCACTTTATAATGACATCCTACAATTAACGAAGAAATCTTGACACAAAGTGAGAGCTAGCTACTGAAGTCACCTTTATCCATATATTATATGATGTAGGCATCTCCCTCCTCCTCTTTTTTTTTTTTTTTCCTCATTCCACTCAGCATCAGCCAGAACATTCTTAAAAGATGCCTGAGGGGGGAGATTTTTTTTTTCCCTTCTTCAGCAGATACGTCTTGTGAACACATATGGAGTTATATAGCATCCTCAGACATAGCAAGATGAGTTTATACCACCACTAAGTCTGTGTTCTTCCTGACCAATCCTTCAAAGTTTCAGATGATGAGTGGAATTGATAAGGCTATTTAGCATCAGCTATGTGTCCGGGAGTATCAGTCAACATATACGTATTACAGTCTAGAACCAAGTTTTCATATCACACAGGAGACCACAAGATAATATTAATATGTATTGGGGAAGAGACAGACTAGAAATAAATGTGCATACTTAAAAATTTTAAAAAGTAAAGAGTAGTTTCTACTTTGCCATGATTCCAGTAATTTTTCTCAGTTTAACTGAAACCAAATTTAGAGATTGTTTTAATATATTTGGGCTGCTATAATAAAGCTTATAACAACAAATGTATTCCTCACTGCCCTGGAGGCTGGAAAGTCCAAGATCAGGGTGTCTGATCTTGTTCAAAGAGGGTACCTTCTCAGTGTAACCTCACATGGGGCCTCTTTCCCAAAGGGACTAGTGCCATTCCTAATGACCTAATGATATAATCACCCCAAAAGTTTCCTCTTTGTGTACAGAGCATTTACTGTTTATAACAGCAGCTATCCATGCTAAGTTAACTTCCTTCTAGGCCTTGATTTCCATTCTTCTCTCTGCATTTTCAAGTCATTAACTTGATTGCAAATCTTTTAGAGCTTCTCTGACATTGTTATCACAAGGGAAAATTCTGTGGTCTGCTGTTCTAGTGTGTATTTATTAGTGAGTTCTGCTTCCCCGAAGAATCTGCCTTAACGGAACGAGGACTGCAGCTGCATTTCCCCAAAGTTGTTTCTCCAGTTTATTAACATTTAATATATTGATATTTATATTGTTTATAATCAATATGAATTTTATAGCAATATTTAGCAATATATTCTCTGTTTTTTTAGTATTTCCTAGATTCTTCTGAATATTCAGTCATTTGGGGGGAACTAGTGCTTTAGACCATATTTCTGCTAGTGAGGCTCTCCATTAGCAAAACAAACACCAACAAACAGAAACAATAAGCCCTGGGGCGCCTGGGTGGCTCAGTCCTTAAGCGTCTGTCTTCGGCTCAGGGCGTGATCCCAGAGTCCTGGGATCGAGCCCCACATCAGGCTCCTCCGCTGGGAGCCTGCTTCTTCCTCTCCCACTCCCCCTGCTTGTGTTCCCTCTCTCACTGGCTGTCTCTCTCTCTGTCAAATAAATAAATAAAATCTTAAAAAAAAAAAAAAAAAAGAAACAATAAGCCCTGCCCAAGTTATTCAGATGTTTAGCCAGGGTTTGTATATAGATTTCTATTCCATTTCCTTTTTATGCTTCTCACCTCAGAAATAAGATTATAGACAGAGAAACAGAGAAACTCAATAAGAAAAAAAAAGAATGAAAACCTTAGACTCTTTATTAAGACACGCTTACCAACTTTTACCTAATTCCTTTCAATTTTCATTATATAGTGTGTATTTGCCAGCACTATATGTGTTTGTGCTTGATTTCTTTTCAGGACCATCTTTATTTCAATAACGTGACTTTGGGGACAAGCATGATTTTTTCTCCCCTTCATCAACCTACTGCAAATTATAATAGTAATGTTTGCCCTAATCATAGTATGCTATGGGTTAAAAATAAGTGCTTTTCTTGCTTTAATAGGCAATCCTGAGCCCATGTATTTAAACATACACTACTAAAATGACATCATAGTTATCTGATTGATTTTTCAGCGTTGGGCATCACTGAAAGAAAAATATTTGATTGTTCTGTGGCTAAATTGTTTTTGATTTCTAGATTTGATACAATCTCAAGCACCCTTAATGTTCTTCCATCATTTGACCATTGTGTAATTTATACTGAAAGATTTATTTTGAATTTAGAGGCCAAATCTTTTTCTACATTATTTTCTCAAGTAGAAATTTGGACTCTGACTTACTTGCCTTTGATGAATAAATCATTGTATATAGAATCATGAAATACATCATGTATTGACCCCAGGGTATAGTTAAAAGACACAAGCTATATTGCCAGTAAATATATGGAATGATGTTTGAATTTTACTGACATCGTTATTATCAGAAGACAAATATCTATTATCAAATCTTTTATTCTACTTTTCCCCTCACTAAATTATAATAAAATAATTATAAAAAGTCATAAGTATTCTGTATGTAATCATAATTCCCTTAAAAACTAAGTAGGTATATTTGAAGATGAAAATAATTTGACTATTTTTAATATATGCTTTGATTTAATCTTCACTGCCCTACGTTGAGAATCGTACAATTGTGGAAACATCTGCATTTGAAAAATTTATTATTTTTCCACAAGTCAACACTATTTAAAACAGAAATATTTTGCATATTGTATATTCAACTAAACAAGCTATCATTCCGTGCTTCCTTGACACGCATCACAAAATGAAACCATTTGTTTTCTTAAAATCAAACAATCATTGTAATTGCAGACTAGTTTATGACTATCTTCATCAAAACTGTGAGTATATTAATTTTTGAGTGCATAAGCAACATTTCACAAAGTGATTACATTGTTTAAAATATAATGAGCAGAAATGGCATTTCAACAGATAATAAACCTTTTTTTTCCCCTCAAAACAAAAATAATGCTTTCTGATTCTCAGTATAGATATGGAATTGTCTATACAAAAGAAGTGGGGATCCTTTTCTTTCTTTACGTGCATACTTCATCACTTTACTTCCATAAACTTGAGTTCACTTTTGAGGCTATTAGTGATTGCATACCTTTTGGAACTTAAACTATATAACTGCATGCTTGTTATATACACATTCAAAAAATTGTTCAGTTACTTAAGCCTAGTTTGTATCAAGGGTTTTGCTATAATAATAATCACATAAGCTGTTATAAATTAACAACTTCTATAATATTATAAATATGTCATATTTATAGGGTACAGCACTTCTGTGACCCTATTTTAGGTAAGGAAAAAAATAACTGAGGTTCAGGAACTCAATTAATAAATGTGAGATCCAAGATTTGAATATAGACCAGATTTAAATAATGTGGCCCACTGAATCACACTGCTCCCATCATCTCTATCAGTGGAGGTTATGTAATGAACTGATATTGTAGAACAGCAGATATAACAACCACAACTACAACACTCACTTATTCATTCCTGTTGTGTGTCAGGTACCTTAAATTAGCAAACTGCATACCAATACTACAACTGTAAAAATGAAGAAAAAAAATCAACATAGCAAAAGTAAACCTGCCCAAGGCTTTTTTTTTAAATAAAAGAACATTGGGTTCTACTATCCACAGAGTTCAAATCAATTCTCCATACAGTAAATTTAATTACCAAAAATGCTATAGGGGGTATGAGAAATCTTGGTTAATTATTATATTTTCTAGAGAATACAGGGATTAGTTATTTGAAAAGTCTTGAAGCATAATAAAATTAGCTCAGTGCTAAACATATTATTTCTTCAAAGAGCCAGGAAGTATACTGGAGTCTTGCAGTTCCTTGAAGTTATCATTATAAACATGAATTATCACTATTGAGCACGTATGGGTTTGAGCAGACTAAGAGAGCTGAGGGAGGTAAAATTCTAAATGAACTGACTTTTACTGATAGTTGAGTTAATCACCAGGCCTCTAGGGTACAATTGAACACATTTCTGTTACAATGTTAAGTT